>NC_047055.1:81128839-81234899 GCF_011762595.2 Tursiops truncatus | reverse complement strand
ATTTTTCTATGCAGAATATCATTATGACTTATCCATTTGAGCAATAATAATGGCATATCATTAGCATTTACTATATGTCAGGATCAAGTGTCTGCCATAAACTCATTTAATTCATAACAACCCTATGAGGTTGTACTATTATTATTTTCATTTAACAGATGAGAAAATTAAGGCATGGAGTGACTAACTTGTCTAAGATTACACAGCCAGGAAGAGGCAGATGCAGTAGTAGAAAAACAAACAAATCGTATTATGTTTGGATTAGCGAGATAAGCAATGTAGCCAATAGTAATTATGCCCTTGCCTCTTTGACTGGATATTAGGAATAAATATGCCATAATTCTGATGTAATATATGTGGGAGAAAAGATCAATCAAGAATTGTCTCCTTTCGGATAAATAGACATGGGATGGGGTACAGGGAGTTGAATATCATCCAGGGAATATGGCTGCTTAAAGGCCTAGTTTGTCTTAGGTAATACTGTGAGACTCAACTTAACCTTCTCATTACTTCCCTTATAATAAGTCAAGTAACAGAAGTTGCGGGGCAGTGGGAGGGTGGAGTGGGACACTGTTGCAGCTTCAGCAAAGTGTTCATACCTTTAACTAGCTACATTTAGTCTAAAGAAGGGCCCTCAGACTGCAAGAATCTTATTTCTTGCCATCAGAAATGAGAGTGTGGGGCAATTGGTGTCATGTTTTGTTTCTCTTTTGTCTTCCATACCCAAATAAATGATCCTCTTCTATTTTTTATGTCCCTGGTTAAGTGTGCTTTTCCTTTTATAAGTGTGCACATATGTTCTTTATTCAATTGAAATATCCTGATGCGTTAAAGAGAACTGAAATGGACTAAGAGTGATGTCACCTAAATGGCCACATAGGAGACCCTAGTCTCTGTCTCTCCTCAAAGATCAATAATTAGGCAGCTGCCCATGAACAAAACAGATCTGGGTGATATCTGGAGTCTACTTAAGAAACTTTAGCAACACTGTGGAAAAAAAACTGGAGAATGACTACACAAAAATGACAGGAAAACAACTTTATTTTGCCTGCATCATCCCATCCCCCTGGCCAACATTGCTCAGTGTCAAGGGGTAACTCCCAAGCTCGAAAGAGTTACCCTCACTGGGAAAAAGAGAGGTGAGTGAGTGATATTTTTTTCAGCCTTTTGAGGCACTGCACAAAGGACCCACTTAGGTTTCAGCCCACTCAGAGACCAGAAAAGCAAAGATGTATAGGGATGGCTAGGAAATAGGAAGAAAAACAAGGGCTACCAGCATCAACCACTCAATGAGAATGATTACTCTTCCCAGTGACCTCTCTGCAGATGACCCCAGCAGCTTTCTA
This sequence comes from Tursiops truncatus, assembly GCF_011762595.2. Classification (NCBI taxonomy): domain Eukaryota; kingdom Metazoa; phylum Chordata; class Mammalia; order Artiodactyla; family Delphinidae; genus Tursiops; species Tursiops truncatus. The sequence goes on along the minus strand of NC_047055.1, from coordinate 81,233,553 downwards.
CACTGAAGAAACCAATGGCCAGCATAGCCACAATGGACACCCTGAAGTTTTCACTGGAATTTTTTCCCACAGCTATTTGCATTCACATACACCAGCCACTTGAGTCTCTACTGGCTTCTTCCCCCACTTGCCAGAGACATGACCTGGAGTGGCAGCCAACCCAGGTTTCTGGAGCTGTGTGGGTACAAGATGTCAGCCTAGATCCCCACAGCTGTCCCCCACCAACATATGCACACTCAGGTTTAACCCCTCCAGATGTGCACCTACATGACTCTGGCCTGACCCCCACACCAGCTTCCATTGTCGTGCACCCGTGGTGAGACCCAGCAGTCACAGTAGAATACACTGTTAGCCAGGGCCCCCACAGCTACTTTTGTATCCACAGTTGGCCTCAACCTTTGCTGCTAGTTCTGGATTCTACCACTATGTTTGTGTCTGCAACTGGCCCCTGCTACTACACAGGTACCTGCAGCTGATCCCCACTGCTAAGTGTTTGAACACCACCAGCTTTGATCACCACTGCTGTCTGCACTGGTCCCTAGCCACTTGACATGGAGATGCCACACACCCTTGAACTTGGTGCCCTGCACCACTTGACTTGGGTCTACAGCATACTCCAGTTTGCTCCCACCTTCAGGTAGGGCCTTTGCTTACCAAAGTCAGTCCATAAAATCTGGATGAGGTGACTGCTTCTTCAAAGGCACAGACACCTATGCAAGACTTCAGGGATCATGAAGAATCAGGGAAACATGACACCACCAAAGAAAAATAGTAAATTTCCAGTAACTGACCCCAAAGAAATGGATAGTCATGAATTGCCTGAAATATTCAAAATAATTATTCTAAAGATGCTCAGAGAGCTAGAAAAATATTTCTCAGTGGATTTCCTATGAAGTCAATGTGTCTTGGGTTCAACTTTGAAACAAATCAAAAAAATTAAAAACTTAAAAAAAAAGAACATAGATGAACAATGTAACAAAATCAGAAAAAAATAATACAAAAACAAAATGAGAAGTTCAACAAAGAGATAGAAAACATAAAAAGAACCAAACAGTAATTTTGGAGCTGAAGAACACAATGACTAAACTGAAATATTCAATAGAGAGCTTCAACATCAGTCTTGACCAAGCAGAAGAAAGAATCAGTGAGCTCAAAGAAAGATCAATTGAAATTATCTAGAGGAATAAAAAGAATGAAAAGTAATGATCAAATGTATTGATTAAGAAATTACTCAAACTTGTCTAGAAAAATTTTTTCAATAGCAAGTAAATCACTTGTTACTGCTGTAGAGAGTGTTTAAGCACTGAATAGAGAGTGGGAATAGGTGAGGTTTCTGTCAACTCAGATTATATGATTAAGTGCAGTACTAGAAAAGAGATGGTTTGGTGAGGAGATGAGTGAAGACCCTTTCTGTGCTGTATGTTTCCTATGAAGTATATTGAATACGTCGTGTTTGGTCATTTATAAAAAAATATATGGACTAACATAAAACTTGGGATAAATAAATATTTGCTAAAAGGCATTCTGTTGAGTAGTACTCACTTATTCATTCAATACTTTTTTTTTTACATCTTTATTGGAGTACAATTGCTTTACAATGGTGTGTTAGTTTCTGCTTCATAACAAAGTGAATCAGTTATACATATACATATGTTCCCATATCTCTTCCCTCTTGTGTCTCCCTCCCTCCCACCCTCCCTATCCCACCCCTCCAGGCGGTCACAAAGCACCGAGCTGATCTCCCTGTTCTATGCGGCTGTTTCCCACTAGCTATCTACCTTACATTTGTTAGTGTATATATGTCCATGCCTCTCTCTCGCTTTGTCACAGCTTACTCTTTCCGCTCCCCATATCCTCAAGTCCATTCTCTAGTAGGTCTGTGTCTTTATTCCTGTCTTACCCCTAGGTTCTTCATGTCATTTTTTTTCTTAAATTCCTTATGTGCCAGGCACTGAAATAGGTGCTGGAGTACTGCATGAATGAGATATGTATTTTCCCTGCTCTTTTGGAACTTGCAGTCTAGTTGGGGGAGACAGACAAGAACAAAATAAAGAGAAAATTAATGAATAAACAAACAGGACTAAAAACTATAATTTCAGAGATGTGTACTGAAGGAAATTAACGAGGTGTAATGACAGAATGATTGGGGGGTCACTTAACGTGGTCAGGCTTCTGTGAGGTTATTATGTATGAGTTGAGATCTGAAAGATAACAAAATAACAAAGACAAAAGCTGGGGGAAAATAGTGTTCCAGGCAGGGTAATAAGTGCCAGGCCCTGAGGAGAGAATGCACTTGTCAAGTTGCAGGATCTAAGTGTGGTAGAAGTGCAGTGACCAAGAGTGAGAATAAGTGAGCAGGTCTGAAAGGTAGGCAGACCTTTTAAGGAATAAAAAATTTGGAACAAAATTTGTGTTTATTAATGTATTTCCTTTTCTTATTTCTAATCTCTCTCACCCCACCCCCACCCTTTAAGGTTTTTCTCTTCTATAAGTATCACATATAGACTTGAATAAGCATATGTTCTTTCATGATAGGGCAAATGCACTTTTAGCATGTGTGCTAGCTAAAGTTGACCTGGATTTTATTCTGAGTGTTATGGGGAAGCTATTGGAAAGTTTAAGGAAAGGGAGAGACATTATATGATTTATCTTTTAAGAAGACTACTTGGGCTACTGGGTAGAGTTGAGATTGTAGGAGACAAGAGTGGAAATAGAGGCCAGTTGGACTGGAGTTGCATCAGTACAGGAATGTCTTTTTTTCTAGCTTTATCAAGATTTACTTGACATATAATACTGTATAAGTTTAAGATGTACAGCATAATGATATGTATATATTGTGAAATTATTACCACAATAAGGTTAATTAACACATCCATCACCTTACATAATTACATTTTTGTGTGCATGGAGTGAGAATTTTTAAGATTTATTCTTTTAGTGACTTTCAAGTATACAGTGCAGTATTGTTAACTACAGTCACCATGCAGTACATTATATCCCCAGAACTTATTGAACTTATAACTGAAAGTGTGCACCCCTTGACCACCTTCACACGTTTTTCCTTTACCCACCGCCCCTGGCAACCACAAATCTGCTCTCTATTGCCATGATTTTTTTTTAAGATTCCACATTTAAGTGTGATCACACAGTAATTGTCTGTTTTTTACTTATTTCACTGAGTATAAGTCCATCCATGTTGTTGCAAATAGAAAGACTTCCTTCCTTTCTGTAGTTGAATAATATTCCATTGTATATATATAATATTTTCTTTATCCATTCATCTGTTGGTAGACACTTAGATTGTTTCCATGTCTTGGCTATTGTAAATAATGCTGCAATAATCATAGGGATGTACTCTTCAGAATACTCTTCATTTCCTTCAGACATATACCCAGAAGTGGAATTGTTGGATTATATGGTAGTTTTATTTTAATTTTTTAAGGAACCTCCATACTGTTTTCCATAGTGGAAGTACCAATGTACATTCCCACTAATAATGTACAGTGTTCCTGTTTCTTCACATCCTCACCAGCATCTGTTATCTATCTTTTTGATAATATCCATTCTGACAGGTGTGAGGTGATATCTCATTTTGGTTTTTATTTGCATTTCTGTGATGATTAGTGATGTTGAACATCTTTTCATATAACACTTGACCATTCGAACGTCTTCTTTGGAAAAATGTCTATTCAGGCCATTTGCCCATTTTTAATTGGATTATTATTTTTTCTATTGAGTTGTCTGAGTTCCTTATATATTTTGTAGAATAACCCTTTTTTAGATAGATGGTTTGCAAATACTTTCTCCTATTGAGTAAGTTGCTTTCATGTTGCTGATTTTGGGGGTGGTGCTGTGAAGAAGATTTTTAGTTTGATGTAGTTCTATTTGTTTATTTTTGCTTTTGTTGCTTGTGCTTTGGTGTCATATCCATGAAATAATTGCTTTTTCCCTATGATTTCTTCTCTGAGTTTTATGGTTTCAGGTCTTACATTTGTCTTTAGTTCATTTCGAGTTAATTTTTGTGAGTGGTATAAGATAGGGGCCCAGGTTCAATCTTCTACATGTGAATATCCAGTTTTCCCCAACATCATTTATTGAATAGACTATCTTTTCTTTATTGAGTATTTTCTGCTCCCTTGTCAAATATTAGTTGACTGTATAAACCAGGGTTTATTTCTAGGCTCTCAATTCTGTTCCATTCCTCTGTGTATCTATTTTTTTTATGCCAGTATCAATTTTTAAAAAAATTATGATAGCTTTGTAATTTGGGTTGAAATCAGTAAGTACCTTCAGCTTTGTTCTTTCCCAGGTTTGCTTTGGCTGTTTGGGGCTCTTTGTTGTTCCATCATAATTTTAGGATTGTTTCTAGTAATTCTGTAAAAAATGCCATTGGAATCTTAATAAGGATTGCATTGAGTCTGCAGGAGCCTCTTTATAACAATCAGGGCAGGCAAAACTTCTTCACTTTCCAGAGATGATTGTTATTTCTGCTGGATTGACTGTTTTGTTAGTCTCCATTATAATTGTGGGCTATTTCCAAAGGGAGGAGATATTGATGATCTGAGAGCTAAAGTGGTCCAAGGGTGTTCTGCCCACTTTCTCTGTTTCTTTCTCTATGTTTCCATACTCTCCTTGCTCTGAGTTCTCATCAATCCCATATACGTATGGTTTCTATTTTGTGGCTTATTTTTCTACTATTCTCTTAACCATAACAAATGTAAGGGGGCATTCTCTAATATTTTTATTTGGAAGATCTTGCCACCACGACTTCTAGTTCCTTTATACAGATCTGTGTACAAGTTTTTCCTTTCCAACTTGTGACATTAAGTGTGGCAGAAGTTGCAATTCAAGAAACTGGTAACCTCACCTGAAAGTTCTCACTTATACTATTGTAGTCACTTTCTGCTTTAGAAGCTCTTCAGGAGGGGATGTATGCCAGGAAATGCCTTCCAATTTCTTTTTGCTATTGAAAAGCTTATTTCTTATAGCTTTTTTGAGGTAAAACTTACAAACCACAAAATTCATCTATTTTAAGTTTACAGTTTGATGAATTTGGTAAATGTAGCCACCAACAAATAAAGTTTCAGAACACTTTCATCATAGTAAAAATTTTGAGGAGAATACCACAAACCTTATTTTTTACCCTTTTCAGAGGGAACCTACCTGCATACATAGAAACAACCTGAGTTTTTATTATAAAGCACATGCTTAGATTGAGCTTAACTAGCATCCCTGCAACATTTACCCTGCTTCATATTTTTGTCTCATAGTCTAATACTGGAGATAAGCAGAGAAACAAATAAGAGCTTTTAAATATTATAGTTTTCAAGAGATAAACACCTTTAAGTTATAGTGAAGCTACAAAGAAGGCATGATATGTATACTGAGACAGAGAATAGAATGGCATAAGGAATGTTTGACCTGTCTTGAAAGATAAAAGGTACACTTGAGGAGGCTTCAGATTTTGGTGCTATAGACAGATGATACTTTATGAATAAAGACATAGAGTAATGAGATAATTTGACCTGCTTCAAGGACTTGTAAGCATTTCCATAAAACTGGGGTATAGAAAGTAAGAGAAAGATGTGGTAAAATACAGGAAGAAGGCAACCAAATCACACAGGACCCTGTATGTTTTAAATGGGACCTTGTAATATTTTATAGGTAGTGGATAGACACTGATAAGTTTTAAGCAATCTGTATGGCTGGCTTAAATAAGACTACCCTTTTTGGGGCATCAATATGGAGACTGGATAGGAAGAACTGAGGCTGCAGGCAGGAAGACTGGTTAGGAAATCACTTCTGGGGTCCAGAAAGAGATGATTTCTAAAAGTAGGGCAATGGCTGTGGGAATGGAGAAAGGTTGGGTGTGAGAAATATTTTGAGATTGACTCAACAGGATTTGATGAAAAATTGGATGTGGGAGCTGAGGGAGGGTAAAGAATGACTCATATTTTTGTTTGTTTGTATCTATTTCCCTTATATATATATATTTTAACATCCTTATTGAAGTATAATTGCTTTACAAAGGTGTGTTAATTTCTGCTGTACAACAAAGTCAATCAGCTGTACATAAACATGTATCTCCATATCTCCTCCTTCTTGTGGCTCCCTCCCACCTTCCTTATCCCACCCCTCTAAGTGGACACAAAGCACCAACCTAACCGATCTGTGCTATGTGACTGCTTCCCACTAGATATCTATTTTACTTTTCGTAGTGTGTATATGTCCATGCCACTCTCTCACGTCATCCCAGCTTACACTTCCCCTTCCCCGTATTCTCAAGTCCATCCTCTGTGTCTGCGTCTTTATTCCTGTCCTGCCCTTATGTTCTTCAGAACATTTTTTTGTTTGTTTTTAGATTCCATATATATGTATTAGCATACGATATATGTTTTTCTCTTTCTGACTTACTGCACTCAGTATGACAGTCTCTAGGTCCATCCACCTCATGACAGATAACTCAGTTTCATTTCTATTTAAGACTTAGTAATATTCCATTGTATATATGTGCCACATCTTCTTTATCCATTCCTTTGTCAATGGACACTTAACGTGCTTCAATGTCCTGGTTACTGAAAATAGAGCTGCAATGAACATTGTGGTACATGACTCTTTTTGAATGGTGGTATTCTCAGGGTATATGCCCAGTAGTGGGAGTGCTGGGTCATATGGTAGTTCTATTTTTAGTTTTCTAAGGAACCTCCATATTGTTCTCCATAGTGGCTGTATCAATTTACGTTCTCACCAACAGTGCAAGAGGGTTCCCTTCTCTCCACACCCTCTCCAGCATTTATTGTTCGGAGATTTTTTGAAGATGGCCATTCTGACCGGTGGGAGGTGATACCTCATTGTAGCTTTGATTTGCATTTCTATAATGATTAGTGATGTTGAGCATCCTTTCCTGTGTTTGTTGCCAATCTGTATATCATCTCTGGAGAAATCTCTATTTAGGTCTTCTGCCAATTTTTGGATTGGGTTGTTTGATTTTTGATATTGAGCTGCATGAGCTGCTTGTAAATTTTGGAGATCAATCCTTTGTCAGTTGCTTCACTTGCAAATATTTTCTCCCATTCTGACGGTTGTCTTTTCATCTTGTTTATGGTTTCCTTTGCTGTGCAGAAGCTTTTAAGTTTCATTAGGTCCCATTTGTTTATTTTTGTTTTTATTTCCATTTCTCTAGGAGGTGGGTCAAAAAGGATCTTGCTGTGATTTATGTCACAGAATGTTCTTCCTACGTTTTCCTCTAAGAGTTTTATAGTGCATGGTCTTACATTTGGGTCTCTAATCCATTTTGAGTTTATTTTTGGGTATGGTGTTAGGGAGTGTTCTAATTTCATTATTTTACATGTAGCTGTCCAGTTTTCCCAGCAACACTTATTGAAGAGGTTGTTTTTTCTCCATTGTATATTCTTGCCTCCTTTATCAAAGATAAGGTGACCATATTAGTGTAGGTTTATCTCGGGGATTTCTCTCCTGTTCCATTGATCTATATTTCTGTTTTTGTGCCAGTACCATACTGTCTTGATTACTGTAGCTTTGTAGTATAGTCTGAAGTCTGGGCACCTGATTCCTCCAGTTCTGTTTTTCTTTCTCAAGGTTGTTTTGACTGTTAGGGGTCTTTTTTGTTTCCGTACAAATTGTGAAATTCTTTGTTATAGTTCTGGGGAAAATGTCATTGGTAGTTTGATAGGGATTGTATTGAATCTGTAGATTGCTTTGTGTAGTATAGTCATTTTCACAATGTTGATTCTTCCAATCCAAAAAAATGGTATATCTCTCCATCTGTTTGTATCCTCTTTAATTTCTTTCATCCTTGTCTTATAGTTTCTGCATACAGTTCTTTTGTCTCCTTAGGTAGGTTTTTTCTTAGGTATTTTATTCTTTTTGCTGCAATGGTAAATGGGAGTGTTTCCTTAATTTCTCTTTCAGATTTTTCATCATTAGTGTATAGGAATGCAAGAGATTTCTGTGCATTAATTTTATATCCTGCTACTTTACCAAATTCATTGATTAGCTCTATTAGTTTTCTGGCAGCATCTTGAGGGTTCTCTATGTATAGTATCATGGCATCTGGAAACAGTGACAGTTTTATTTCTTCTTTTCCAATTTGGATTCCTTTTATTTCCTTTTCTTCTCTGATTGCTGTGGATAAAACTTCCAAAACAATGTTGAATAATAGTGGTGAGAATGGGCAACCTTGTCTTGTTCCTGATCCTAGTTGAAATGGTTTCAGTTTTTCACCATTGAGAAAGATGTTGGCTGTGGATTTGTCATATATGGCCTTTATTATTTTGAGGTTAGTTCCCTCTATGCCTACTTTCTGGAGTGTTTTTATCATAAATGGGTGTTGAATTTTGTTGAAAGCTTTTTCTGAATCTATTGAGATGATCATATGGTTTTTCTCCTTCAGTTTGTTAATCTGGTTTATCACATTGATTGATTTGCATATATTGAAGAATCCTTGAATTCCTGGGATAAACCTCACTTGATCGTGTTTTACGATCCTTTTAATGTGCTGTTGGATTCTGTTTGCTAGTATTTTCTGAGGATTTTTGCATCTATGTTCATCAGTGATATTGGCCTGTAGTTTTCTTTCTTTGTGACATCCTTGTCTGGTTTTGGTATCAAGGTGATGGTGGCCTCATAGAATGAATTTGGGAGTGTTCCTCCCTCTGCTATATTTTGGAAGAGTTTGAGAAGGATAGGTGTTAGCTCTTCTCTAAATGATTGACAGAATTCGCCTGTGAAACCATCTGGTCCTTGGCTTTTGTTTGTTGGAAGATTTTTAATCACAGTTTCAATTTCATTGCTTGTGACTGTTCTGTTCATATTTTCTATTTCTTCCTGATTCAGTTTTGGCAGGTTGTGCATTTCTAAGAATTTGTCCATTTCTTCCGGGTTGTCCACTTTATTGGCATAGAGTTGCTTGTAGAAATCTGTAATCATCTTTTGTATTTTTGCAGTGTCAGTTGTTACTTCTCCTTTTTCATTTCTAATTCTATTGACTTGAGTCTTCTCCCTTTTTTTCTTGATGAGTCTGCTAATGGTTTATCTATTTTGTTTATCTTCTCAAAGAACCAGCTTTTAGTTTTATTGATCTTTGCTGTCGTTTCCTTTATTTCTTTTTCATTTATTTCTGATCTGAATCTTATGATTTCTTTCCTTCTGCTAACTTTGGGGTTTTTTTTGTTCTTCTTTCTCTATTTGCTTTAGGTACAAGTCTGTGTTGTTTATTCGAGATGTTTCCTGTTTCTTAAGGTGGGCTTTTATTGCTATAAAAATCCCTCTTAGAACTGCTTTTGCTGCATCCCATAGGTTTTGGGTCGTCGTGCCTCCATTGTCATTTGTTTCTAGGTATTTTTTTCATTTCCTCTTTGATTTCTTCAGTGATTACTTCGTTATTAAATAGTGTATTGTTTAGCCTCCATGTGTTTGTAGTTTTTACAGATCTTTTCCTGTAATTGATATCTAGTCTCATAGCGTCGTGGTCGGAAAAGATACTTGTTAAAATTTCAGTTTTCTTAAAATTACCAAGGCTTGATTTGTGACCTAAGATTTGATCTATCCTGGAGAATGTTCCATGAGCACTTGAGAAATATGTGTATTCTTTTGTTTTTGGATGGAGTGTCCTAAAATATCAATTAAGACCATCTTGTTTAATGTATCATTTAAAGCTTGTGTTTCCTTACTTTTTTTCATTTTGGATGATCTGTCCATTGGTGAAAGTGGGGTGTTAACGTCCCATACTATGTTTTTGTTACTGCCAATTTCCCCTTTTTTGGCTGTTAGCATTTTCCTTATGTATTGAGGTGCTCCTATGTTGGGTGCATAAATATTTACAATTGTTCTATCTTCTTCTTGGATCGATCCCTTGATCATTATGTAGTGTCCTTGTCTCTTCTAATACTCTTTATTTTAAAGTCTAATTTGTCTGATATGAGAATTGCTACTCCAGCTTTCTTTGGTTTCCATTTGCATGGAATATATTTTTCCACCCCCTTACTTTCAGTCTGTATGTGTCTCCAGGTCTGAAGTGGGTATCTTGTGGACAGCATATATATGGGTCTTGCTTTTGTATCCATTCAGCCAATCTGTGTCTTTAGGTGCGAGCATTTATTCCATTTACATTTAAGGTAATTATCAATATGTATGTTCCTATTCCATTTTCTAAGTTGTTTTGGGTTCGTTATTGTAGGCCTTTTCCTTCTCTTCTGTTTCTTGTCTAGAGAAGTTCCTTTAGCATTTGTTGTAATGTTGGTTTTGTGGTGCTGAACTCTCTCAGCTTTTTCTTGTCTGTAAAGGTTTTAATTTCTCTATCAAATCTGAATGAGATCCTTGCTGGGTAGAGTAATCTTGGTTTCATGTTTTTCTCCTTTATCACTTTAAATATGTCCTGCCACTCCCTTCTGGCTTGCAGAGTTTCTGCTGAGAGATCAGCTGTTAACTTTGTGGGGATTCCTTTGTGTGTTTTTTGTTGTTATTACCTTGCTGCTTTTAATATAGTTTCTTTGTATTTAATTTTTGACAGTTTGATTACTATGTGTCTTGGCGTGTTTCTCCTTGGTTTTATCCTGTATGGGACTCTCTGTGCTTCTTGGACTTGATTAACTGTTTCCTTTCCCATAGTAGCGAAGTTTTCAACTATAATCTCTTCAAATATTTTCTCAGTCCCTTTCTTTTTCTCTTCTTTTTCTGGGACCATTATAATTCGAAGGTCGGTGCATTTAATGTTTTCCCAGAGGTCTCTGAGACTGTTCTCATTTCTTTTCATTCTTTTTTCTTTATTCTGCTCTGCAGTAGTTATTTCCATATTTTACTTTCCAGGTCACTTATCCGTTCTTCTGCCTTAGTTATTCTGCTATTGATCCCTTCTAGAGTATTTTTAATTTCATTTATTGTGTTGCTCATCATTGCTTGTTTCCTCTTTAGTTCTTCTAGGCCCTTGTTAAATGTTTCTTGCATTTTCTCTATTCTATTTCCAAGGGTTTAGATCATCTTTACAATCATTATTCTGAATTCTTTTTCAGGTAGACTACCTATTTCCTCTTAATTTATTAGGTCTGTTTGGTTTTTATCTTGCTCCTTCATCTGCTGTGTGTTTTTCTGTCTTCTCATTTCGCTTATCTTACTGTATTTAGGGTGTCCTTTTCGCAGGCTGCAGGTTCGTAGTTCCCGTTGTTTTTGGTGTCTGTCCGCAGTGGCTAATGTTGGTTCAGTGGGTTGTGTCAGCTTTCTGGTGGATCGGACTAGTGCCTGTGTTCTGGTGGATGAGGCTGGATCTTTCTTTCTGGTGGGCAGGTCCACGTCTGATGGTGTGTTTTGGGTTGTCTGTGGCCTTATAATGATTTTAGGCAGCCTCTCTGCTATTGTTTGGGTTTGTGTTCCTGTGTTGCTAGTTGTTTTGCCTATGGTGTCCAGCACTGTAACTTGCTGGTTGTTGAGTGGAGCTGTGTGTTGGTGTTGAGATGGAGATCTCTGGGTGATTTTCGTCGTTTGATATTACGTGGAGCTGGGAGGTCTCTTGTGGACCAGTGTCCTGAAGTTGGCTCTCCCACCTCAGAGGCACAGCACTGACTCCTGGCTGGAGCACCAAGAGCCTTTCATCCACATGGCTCAGAAAAAAAGCATGAAAATGTAGAAAGAAAGAAAGGAAGAGGGTAAAATAAAATAAAGTAAGATAAAATAAAATAAAGTTATGAAAATAAAAAATAATTATTGAGAAAAAAATATTTTTAAAGTAAAAAGAAAAAAATGGACAGACCGAGCCCTAGGACAAATGGTGAAAGCAAAGCTGTACAGACAAAGTCTCACACAGAAGCATACACATAGACACTCACACGAAGAGGAAAAGGGGAAAAAATAATAAATCTTGCTGTCAAAGTCCACCTCCTCAATTTGGGATGATTCGTTGTCTATTCAGGTATTCCACCTATGCAGGGTTCATCAAGTCGATTGTGGAGATTTAATCTGCTGCTCCTGAGGCTGCTGGCAGAAATTTCCCTTTCTCTTTTTTGTTCTCACAGCTCCCATGGCTCAGCTTTGTATTTGGCCCTGCTTCTGCGTGTAGGTCGCCTGAGGGCATCTGTTCTTCCCCCAGACAGGACGGGGTTAATGGAGCAGCTGATTCAGGGACTCTGGCTCTCGCAGGCCCGGGTGATGGAGTTGTACGGATGTGGGGTGTGCCTGCGTTGGCCGAGGCTGGCCTGACATTGCACCAGCCTGAAGCATGCTGTGCGTTCTCCCGAGGAAATTGTCCCTGGATCACGGGACCCTGGCAGTGGCAGGCTCCCAGGAGGGGAGGTGGGGATAGTGACCTGTGCTCGCACACAGGCTTCTTGGTGGCAGCAGCAGCAGCCTTACGTCTCATGCCTGTCTCTGTGCTCCACGCTGTTAGCCGCAGCTCGCGCCCATCTCTGGAACTCCTGTAAGCAGCGCTCTTAATCCCCTCTCCTTGCACACCAGGAAACAAAGAGGGAAGAAAATGTCTCTTGCCTCTTCGGCAGGTCCAGACTTTTTCCTGGATCCATTCCGTCTAGTCTTGGTGCACTAACCCCTTCAGGCTGTGTTTATGCCACCACTCCTCTCTCTGTGATCCAACTGATGCAGGAGCCTAAGCTCCCAGTCCCCGCCCACCCTGGTGGGTGAGCAGACAAGCCTCTCGGGCTGGTTAGTGCTGGTCGGCACCAATCCTCTGTGTGGAAATCTCTCCGCTTTGCCCTCTGCACCCCTGTTGCTCTGCTCTTCTCCACGGCTCTGAAGCTTTCCCCTCCACCACATGCAGTCTCCGCCCGTGAAGGGGCTTCCTAGTGTGTGGAAACCTTTCCTCCTTCAATGCTCCCTTCCCACTGGTGCAGGTCCCGTCATTATTCTTTTGTCTCTGTTTATTCTTTTTTCTTTTGCCCTACCCAGGTACGTGGGGAGTTTCTTGCCTTTTGGGAGGTCTGAGGTCTTCTTCCAGTGTTCAGCGGGTGTTCTGTAGGAGTTTTTCCATGTGTAGATGTATTTCTGACGTATCTGTGGGGAGGAAGATGATCTCCACATCTTACTCTTCCACCATCCTCCCCCTCTCTCCTCAATCAGTCTTCATGGTTGCAAGCATTGAAACCAGCTCTGTGTAACTTTAATAGATGAGGACTTTCTGGAAGGCGTACTGAGTTACTGGTAGAATTACTAGGAAACCTGGAGAATTAGGCTCAGAAAATCGGCAAGATCCAAGCACCATGGCCATAATTGCATTATAGGAACCATCTGATACAGACACTGCTGTTACCACAACTGATACTGCAATGCCACTGCAGGCACTGATGCCATCTCTGTCAATGGCCACAGCCCCTGAATTAATCACAACTGTTGCCCTCTAGAAACTATATTTGTTGCTGCTATCGCTTGTAAAATGTAAACTTTTCTCTTCCTGTTTCTCTGCATCATTTACTGCAGGATAAAATGTCCTGTGCAGGAGAAACCATGAGATGAACTCAGGTCATGCACCCACCCATTATACGTTAGTAGCCTCAGGGTGGGCAAAAATGAGTATCTGCATCTGTACCCATTCTTTCTTCTTTCCTTCTTGTTATGATGGAGGACGAGGTTCTCCTTTCTATGGCCAGTCCTCTGCTTGAGGATTAGATCCCACTCATTCCTGCCTTCTCAGAAATATTACTATTTCTCTTTTTAATATCTTCAACTTCTCTGTCTCTATAGAAGCTTTTCTATCAGTAAATAAATATGCTGTAGTCTCTTATATCTTAAAAAAAAATCACCCTTCTTTCCCACAAACAAACAAGTAAATCCATACATTCTCCTCAGCCAGATTTCTCAAAAGAGTTGTATTCATTCACTGGGTACATTGCCTCAGCTCTCACTTACTCAATATAACAGTCTTGCTTCAACTTCCAACACTCCCCCAAAACTTCCCTGTAGAGGTCATCGGTGACTTCCTTTTCACTCAGTAGACACATGTCAGTGCTCACTCTCTATTTCTATGTGGAATTTGATGGGATTAATCACTCCTTCCTTCTTGAAACATTAACTAGTTTGCATACTAGCTTCCTCAAATGTACTCTTGCAACCCATTCTCCACACAGTAGTCAGTGTGATCTTTTAAAATTAGACATTATATGATCTCACCTCTTGATCAGAATCCTCCTTCAAATGCTTCCCATTGCTTTTGGAATAAAGTTCGGACGTTTTACAAAGGCCCTTCATGATCAGGGATAGGGAGGACGGAAGGAGAGATAAAGTGATTTGAGGAAGCTAAAAACAAAGGATGATTTCTCTTTTAATTATCCCTGTCCCTTCAACATCATCTCGTATCACTCTTTTCTTTTCTCTATTGCTGCTACACTGGCCCTCTTGTAGTGGCTTGATGTTCTATGTTCTTTTTCACATGAAGGCCTTTGTACTAACTGTTCTCTTTGCCTGCTGTGTTCTCTGTCCACTCCTCCACCCGCTTCTTTGTCTTAACTCCTACTAATCTTTTCTTTTTTAACTCAAAGGTCATGTCTGCAGTGAAACTCTCTCTGAACCTTGGTCTATGTCAGGTTCCGCCATGGTTCACTCTCATTGTGCTTTGTACTTCTCGTTTTTATCACATATAAAATTGTAATTAATCAATTTGTGTTATTTTTAGTGTCTACATTCCCCTACTAGACTGTAAGCTCTATGAGAGCAAGGGCCATTTTTGTTTCATACATCAAAGTGCCTAAAATTGTTTCTGGCACATTGTTGACACTCAGAAAATATATATACTTCTTAACATCTTTATTGGAGTATAATTGCTTTACAATGGTGTGTTAGTTTCTGCTTCATAACAAAGTGAATCATTTATACATATACATGTATCCCCATATCTCTTCTCTCTTGCATCTCCCTCCCTTCCACCCTCCCTATCCCACCCCTCTAGGTGATCACAAAGCACCGAACTGATCTCCCTGTGCTATGCGGCTGCTTCCCACTAGCTATCTATTTTACATTTGATAGTGTATGTATGTCCATGCCACTCTCTCACTTTGTCCCAGCTTACCCTTCCCCCTCCCCATGTCCTCAGGTTCATTCTCTAGTAGGTCTGTGTCTTTATTCCCGTCTTACCACTAGGTCCTTCATGACCTTTTTTTTTTTTTAGATTCCATATATATGTGTTAGCATATGGTATTGGTTTTTCTGTTTCTGACTTACTTCACTCTGTGTGACAGAATCTAGGTCCATCCACCTCACTACAAATAACTCAATTTCGTTTCCTTTTATGGCTGAGTAATATTCCATTGTATATATGTGCCATATCTTCTTTATCCATCTATCTGTCGATGGACACTTAGGTTGCTTCCATGTCCTGGCTATTGTAAGTAGAGCTGCAATGAACATTGCAGCTTTTGAATTACGGTTTTCTCAGGGTATATGCCCAGTAGTGGGATTGCTGGGTCGTATGGTAGTTCTATTTTTAGATTTTTAAGGAACCTCCATACTGTTCTCCATAGTGGGTCTATCAATTTACATTCCCACCAACAGTGCAAGAGGGTTCTGATTGAATCAGTGAATAGCTATCCTAAAGCATTTGTGGGTTTTGGTACAGAATAGGTTCTCAATAAATATCTGTTGAATGAATGAGTAAGTAAATGCATAAATGAAGGCTACAGGTATGATGTTCTAAGTTGCCATGTTATCCTATAAACTGCACCTTAGCCCAATAACTATCCTCAATCCTATTTACCCCCATGGCTTTGAAGGATTCACAAGGCTCTCATTCTAATTCAGTATGGCTTTCTTTTCAGATATCTAATTTGTGCTTAGACCATGGGATTCAAAAGGAAAAGAAGGGTCTTTCTCTGTTTATTGGAAGAACAAGGACACATATGAAACAGAAAAGAAAAATCCAAGACTGTATATGATAGATGATATAATTACATATAGCAGTGTGGTATTATTGAAAAAAGTACTGAACAAGATAATCAAAGACCTCTTTTCTAGTTAGACGTTGGTTTGCATCTTTGGCCTATCTGCTTATACTCTTCTTTTCACTTCTCTTCCTGTTGGCTGATTTTAACAACTTTGTAAGACAGATTTATATTTTTCTATTGTTTTGCTTATCATGGGTTGTTGCTGCCTCTTCTTCAAACAATCTGTGTTTACCCATTTTTCTCCTTACTCTTTGTAGCCTGAAAATTATTATTCGTGACAGAAGGACAAAAAAAGAAGTAAAATGGAAGGTGAGGTGCATATTCCCCTATATCATTCATCAAATTTTACCACTGACCTTGTGCAATTTCTCTACCCATTCCTTACTTATCTTGCTCTGAATATAAACAAAGTATGTTACCCTTATTGTTATTTTTGCAATCCTTAGTGCATTCTGGGCCTTATTCCTTTCTACTCCTTTGAACTATGGAGGGAGATATAGCTTCAGTTACCTTTCACAGTAAAAGGGAGAGAAAAATATCTGGAACAGAGATAAAGAAAGGAGAAATGAAGTGATTTGTAGAGAAGAAAATAATATTTATAGAGTAGCTGTAAAGATTTAAATATGTCAGTAAATGCCAGGTGTTTGGAATAAAGCCTAGCACAAAATAAATACTTACTAAATGTTAGCTATTACTCTTTGGATGGTATCTATGATGAAGGCTGCATCAGTAAAGGTCCTAGAAGAAAATAGATGCAACATTCGTATTGAGTAATTTGAGGAGAGTTTAATACTTGAACTACTTACAAAGGTGTGAGCAAGGGATAGGAAAACCATAAAGAATAGTGTAATATCCTAGAGATAATAACAGTGTGTGCTATTAGTAATCCTAGGACTTAAGGAGTGCAAGTAGGGAGTGATTCCTTGAACTCAGTATGAGTAGAGGGCCACTTGATAGGAGCTGTGATCTTTGGTTAAAGGAAGTAGCCAGCCCACAGCGACCTTGCAGTGTAGAAGCTGGGAGAATAAATACCTCAACGATAATCTCCGTTTGCTTTCCAGACTCTTGCTGGTAACTCTCATTGGCCAAACCTCAACCAAAAGCAAGAGGAGAGGGGAGCCTGTTGGTGGAGTATATATAAGCTAGTCTCCTGGGACACAAAGCAGGATGGAGAAAGTGGAGGGGTGGATCTGGAAGATAAAACACAAACTATCACCACAGTCATGATATAGATATAGAAGGTATAGTCTTCTAAGTATTAGGAGATAAATTGTGAGGCATTTATGGTGTGACCAACAAGTCACCTGTTGAAACATCTGGAGATTTCTGTGAGAAGATATGCATGTTAGTTCACAAATAAAAGTCACCCACTTCGCCCCAGGGTTTAATTAATGACTCCAACCCAGAATGCTGCCCTGATGGAAACTTCTTTATATGCCTACAAAAGTTATCTTTCTTTGGACCTTTTTCAGTCATAATACCTCAGACCTCTCTTGAAAGCCTATGCCTTTTTAAGGGAGGAGCTATGTTGCTGGTGTTTAAGAAATGATTGAGAAGGAGGTATATAAAAGAGAGAAGGGGAGCTTCCCTGGTGGCGCAGTGGTTGAGAGTCCTCCTGCTGATGCAGGGGACACGGGTTCGTGCCCCGGTCCAGGAGGATCCCACATGCCGCGGAGTGGCTGGGCCCATGAGCCATGGCCACTGAGCCTGTGCGTCCGGAGCCTGTACTCCACAACGGGAGAGGCCACAACAGTGAAAGGCCCACGTACTGCAAAAAAAAAAAAAAAATAAGAGAGAGAATGTTGTTTCATCAGCTGGTACTAGAAAAAATGACCCCAAGCTTAAATAGTCAACCTTGTATATTTTGCTTCCTCCACCACTACTACTCCACACTTCTATCACCGAGGAACAATAAGACTATATACAATTGTGCTGGGAGAGTTAAAAAAAACTCTGATTTCTTAGAAATCAGGGAAAGTCTTATAAGAAAAATGACATTTGAGCTAGGCTTTGTATAAAGTATATAGGCTTTAAAAATATAAACCAATATTTTAATATTTTTGTTCATATCTCCTCTTATTTTCTATATGATTTAAAAGGTAAATGCATAACCAATAATTATATATATGTTAATGGGAATACAGTGGGTAAACTTGTGTTTTTCCACATGTATAAAGATCTCCTTTGTTGTTGTTTTTAATAGTACAACTTACATATTTCAAATGGACAACAAAATTAGTAACATTTATGGTGTCATAAGATAAACTACTTTTGAATTGGCACTTACTTTCCAGTACTTTGAGATTCACAAGATATAGCTAGAATATTTACTACTGTAGAAAATGTAGACTGCTGAAATCAAATGAAAGAGGGGACTCTGTGTGTGTGTGTGTGTGTGTGTGTGTGTGTGTGTGTGTGTGTGTCTGCGTGTTTTGATTGCTTGCCATTACAGTGTTCTTCAGGTATTGGAAGAAGTTTCATATTTTGTTTAGACATCATTAGGCACAGAAACTTTTGTAGAACAACTTTTTTTTTTGAATTTTTGAATCTTATTTATTTTTTTATACAGCAGGTTCTTATTAGTTATCCATTTTATACATATTAGTGTATATATGTCAATTCCAATCTCCCAATTCATCATTTTTTAAATTTATTTATTATTTTTATAAATTTATTTATTTATTTTTGGCTGTGTTGGGTCTTCATTTCTGTGCAAGGGCTTTCTCTAGTTACGGCGAGAGGGGGCCACTCTTCATCGCGGTGCACGGACCTCTCACCGTCGTGGCCTCCCTTGTTGTGGAGCACAGGCTCCAGATGCGCAGGCTCAATAGTTGTGGTTCACGGGCCCAGTTGCTCCACGGCATGTGGGATCTTCCCAGACCAGGGCTCGAACCCGTGTTCCCTGCATTAGCAGGCAGATTCTCAACCACTGCGCCACAAGGGAAGCCCCTGTAGAACAACTTTGATGCTAGCACTGATATGACTCTTACGTCCATTACTCTATTAGATTTATTAACCCACTTACTTATTTTTAGTTACAACTTTTACAAAGTGGAGTTCTTCTTGCAAAGACTGCTCAAGGCCCACATTTTATTTTTAAGGATTTATATCTGGTTTTCATAAATTTCCCGTGATTGTGATGGCTACAATCTTATATCGTGGTCACATCCCCTTGTATTTTTTTTAACTGAGGTAAGAACACAACATTGAGATTTACCCAAATGTTAATTATCTTAGCATATTGTCCTCAAGGTTGATCTATGTCATCATCTATGGAAGGATTTCCTTATATTTAAAGGCTGAATAATATATATATTAATCTCATATTTTCTTTATTCATACATGTATCTATGGACATTTAAGTTGTTTCCACATCTTGGCTATTGTAAATATGCTGCACTGAATATGGGAGTGCAAATATCTGTCATCATGATTTCAATTCTTTTGGATAAATACCCATAACAGGCATTGCTACATAACATGGTATTTCTTTCTTTTTTTTTTTTTCTGAATGGAAAATATTTTCTTTTTTTTTTAAGCAGGTTGCTATTAGCTATCCATTTTACACATATTAGTGTATACATGTCAATCCCAATCTCCCAATTCATCACACCACCCCCTCCCCCACTGCCACTTTCCCCCCCTGGTGTCCATATGTTTGTTCTCTAGACCTGTGTCTCAAATTCTTCCCTGCAAACCGGTTCATCTGTACCAATTTTCTAGGTTCCACATATATGCTTAATATATGATATCTGTTTTTCTCTTTCTGCTTTACTTCACTCTGTATGACAGTCTCTAGATCCATCCACGTCTGTACAAATGACCCAATTTCGTTGCTTTTTATGGCTGAGTAATATTCCATTGTATATATGTACCACATCTTCTTTATCCATTCATCTGTCGATGGACATTTAGGTTGGTTCCATGACCTGGCTATTGTAAATAGTGCTGCAATAAATATTGGGGTGCATGTGTCTTTTTGAATTATGGTTTTCTCTGAGTATATGCCCAGTAGTGGAATTGCTGCATCATATGGTAATTCTATTCTTAGATTTTTAAGGAACCTCCATACTATTCTCCATAGTGGCTGTATCAATTTATATTCCCACCAACAATGAAAGAGGGTTCCCTTTTCTCCCCACCCTCTCCAGCATTTTTTGTTTTTAGATTTTCTGATAATACCCATTCTAACTGGAATGAGGCGATATCTCATTGTAGCTCTGATTTGTATTTCTCTAGTTATTAGTGATATTGAGCAGCTTTTCATGTGCTTCTTGGCCATCTGTATGTCTTCCTAGGAGAAATGTCTATTTAGGTCTTCTGCCCATTTTTGGATTTGGGTTGTTTGTTCTTCTAATACTGAGCTGCATGAGCTGTTTATATATTTTGGAGATTAATCATTTGTCCAATGATTCGTTTGCAAATATTTTCTCCCATTCTGAGGGTTGTCTTTTCATCTAGTTTGTAGTTTCCTTTGCTGTGCAAAAGCTTTTAAGTTTCATTAGGTCCCATTTGTTTATTTTTGTTTTTATTTCCATTACTTTAGGATGTGTATCAAAAAAGATCTTGCTGTGATTTATGTCAGAGAGTGTTCTTTCTATGTTTTCCTCTAAGAGTTTTATAGTGTCCAGTCTTACATTTAGGCCTCTAATACATTTTGAGTTTATTTTTGTGTATGGTGTTAGGGAGTGTTCTAATTTCACTCTTTTACATGTAGCTGTCCAGTTTTCACAGTACCACATATTGAAGAGACTGTCTTTTCTCCACTGTATATTCTTGCCTCCTTTATCAAAGATAAGGTGTCCATATGTGCTTGCTTTTTCTCTGGGCTTTCTATCCTGTTCTATTGACCTATATTTCTGTTTCTGTGCCAGTACCATATTGTCTTGCAAACTGTAGCTTTGTAGTATACTCTGAAGTCAGGGAGTCTGATTCCTCCAGCTCCGTTTTTTTCGGTAAAGACTGCTTTGGCTATTTGGGATCTTTTGTGTCTCCATACAGATTTTAAGTTTTTCTGTTCTAGTTCTGTAAAAATGCCATTGGCAGTTTGATAGGGATTGCATTGAATTTGTAGATTGCTTCGGGTAGTATAGTTATTTTCACAATATTGATTTTCCAGTCCAAGAACATGGTACGTCTCTCCATCTGTTTGTATCATCTTTAACTTCTATCATCAGTGTCTTACAGTTTTCTGCATACAGGTCTTTTGTCTCCTTAGGTAGGTTTATTCCTAGATATTTTATTCTTTTTGTTGCAATGGTAAATGGGGGTGTTTCCTTAATTTCTCTTTCAGATTTTTCATCATTAGTGTATAGGAATGCAAGAGATTTCTGTGCATTAATTTTGTATCCTGCAACTTTACCAAATTCATTGATTACCTCTATTAGTTTTCTGGTGGTATCTTTAGGATTCTCTATGTATAGTATCATGTCATCTGCAATCAGTGACAGCTTTACTTCTTCTTTTCCAATTTGGATTCCTTTTATTTCTTTTTCTTCTCTGATTGCCATGGCTAGGACCTCCAAAACTATATTGAATAATAGTGCCGAGAGTGGACATCCTTGTCCTGTTCCTGATGTTAGAAGAAATGCTTTCAGTTTTTCACCATTGAGAATGATGTTTGCTGTAGGTTTGTCATATTTGGCTTTTATTATGTAGAGTTAGGTTCCATCTATGCCCACATTCTGGAGAGTTTTATCATAAATCGGTGTTGAATTTTGTCAAAAGCTTTTTCTGCATCCATTGAGATGATCATATGGTTTTTATTCTTTAATTTGTTAATATGGGGTATCACATTGATTGATTTGCACATATTGAATAATCCTTGCATCCCTGGGATAAATCCCACATGATCGTGCTGTATGATAATTTTAATGTGTTGTTGGATTCTGTTTGCTAGTAATTAGTTGAGAATTTTTACATGTGTATTCATCAGTGATATTGCTATGTAATTTTCCTTTTTATGTAGTGTCTTTTTCTGGTTTTGGTATCAAGCTGATTGTGGCCTCATAGAATGAGTTTGGGAGTGTTCCTCTGTAATTTTTTGGAAGAGTTTGAAAAGGATGGGTGTTAACTCTTCTATAAATGTTTGACAGAATTCACCTGTGAAGCCATGTGGTCCTGTACTTTTGTTTGTTGGAATATTTTAAATCACAGTTTCAATTTCATTACTTTTGTTTGGTCTGTTCCTATTATCTATTTCTTCCCGGTTCAGTCTTGGAAGGTTATACCTTTCTAAGAATTTCTCCATTCTTCCAGGTTGTCCATTGTATTGGCATAGATTTGCTTATAGTAGTCTCTTAGGATGCTTTGCATTTCTGTGGTGTCTGTTGTAACTTCTCCTTTTTCATTTGTAATTTTATTGATTTGAGTTCTCTCTCTCTTTTTCCTGATGAGTCTGGCTAATGGATTATCAATTTTGTTTATCTTCTCAAAGAACCAGCTTTTAGTTTTATTGATCTTTGCTATTGTTTTCTTTGTTTCTATTTCATTTATTTCTGTTCTGATCTTTAAGATTTCTTTCCTTCTGCTAACTTTGCGTTTTGTTTGTTCTTCTTTCTCTAGTTCCTTTAGGTGTAAGGTTATATTGTGTATTTGAGATTTTTTCTTGTTTCTTGAGGTAGGCTTTTATTGCTGTAAACTTCCCTTTTAGAACTGCTTTTGCTGCATCTCATAGGTTTTGGATCGTCGTGTTCTTATTGTCATTTGTCTCTAGGTATTTTTTTATTTCCTCTTAGATTTCTTCAGTGACCTCTTAGTTATTTAGTAACATATTGCTTAGCCTCCATGTGTTTTTTGTTATTTACGCTTTTTTCCCCCGTAATTAATTTCTAAGCTCATAGCGTTGTGGTCACAAAAGATGCTTAATATGATTTCAATTTTCTTAAATTTACTAAGGCTTGATTTGGGATCCAAGATGTGATCTGTCCTGGCGAATGTTCCATGCTCACATGAGAAGAAAGTGTAATCAGCTATTTTTGGATGGAATGTCCTATAAATATCACTTAAGTATATCTGGTCTATTGTGTAATTTAAAGCTTGTGTTTCCTTATTAATTTTCATTTTGGATGATCTGTCCATTGATGTAAGTGAGGTGTTAAAGTCCCCCACTATTATTGTGTTACTGTTGTTTTCCTCTTTTAGAGCTGTTAGCAGTTGCCTTATGTATTGATATGCTCCTATATTGGGTGCATATATATTTATAATTGTTATATCTTCTTTTTGCATTGATCCCTTGATTATTATGTAGTGTCCTTCCTTGTCTGTTGTAACATCCTTTATTTTAAAGTCTATTTGTTCTGATATAAGTATTACTACTCCAGTTTTCTTTTGATTTCCTTTTGAATTGAATATTTTTTTCCATCCACTCACTTTCAGTCTGTATGTGTCTGTAGGTCTGAAGTCGTTCTCTTGTATACAGCATATATATGGGTCTTGTTTTTTATCCATTCAGCACACCTGTGTCTGATGATTGGAGCATTTAATCCACTCACGTTTAAGGGAATTATTGATATGTATGTTCCTTTTACCATTTTCTTAATTGTTATGGGGTTTTTTTTTGTAGGTCCTTTACTTCACTTGTGTTTCCCACTTAGAGAAGTGCCTTTAGCATTTGTTGTAGAGCTGATTTTGTGGTTCTGAATTCTCTTAGCTTTTGCTTGTCTGTAAAGCTTTTGATTTCTCCTTCGAATCTGCATGAGGTCCTTGAAGGGTAGAGTAATATTCTTTGCAGGTTCTTCCCTTTCATCACTTTAAATATATCATTCCCTTCCCTTCTGGCTTGTATAGTTTCTGCTGAGAAATCAGCTGTTAACCTTATGGGTGTTCCCTTGTATATTATTTGTCATTTTTCCCTTGTTCCTTTCAATAATTTTTCTTTGTCTTTAATTTTCGACAATTTGATTACTATGTGTCTCAGCATGTTTCTCCTTGGGTTTATCCTGCCTGGGACTCTCTGCCCTCCCTGGATTTGGGTGGCTATTTCCTTTCTCATCTTAGGGAAATTTTCGACTATAATCTCTTCATATATTTTCTCACGTCCTTTCTCTCTCTCTTCTCCTTCTGGGACCCTTATAATGTGAATGTTGTTGAGTTTAATATTGTCCCAAGTGGCCTCTTAGGCTGTCTTCATTTCTTTTCATTCATTTTTCTTTATTCTGTTCTGCAGCAGTGAATTCCACCATTCTGTCTTCCAGTTCACTTTTCCGTTCTTCTGCCTCAGTTATTCTGCTATTGATTCCTTCTAGTGTATTTTTCATTTCAATTATTGTATTATTCATCTCTGTTTTTTTGTTCTTTAATGCTTTTAGGTGTTTGTTCTTTTATTCTTGTATGTCTCTGTTGAACATTTCTTGCATCTTCTCGATCTTTGCCTCGATTCTTTTTTTGAGGTCCTGGATCATTTTCACTATCATTATTCTGAATTCTTTTTCTGGAAGTTTTCCTATCTCCACTTCATTTAGTTGCTTTTCTGGGGTTTTATCTTGTTCCTTCATCTGGTAAATAGCCTCTGCCTTTTCATCTTGTCTCTCTTTCTTTGAATGTGATTTTTGTTCCACAGGCTGCAGGATTGTGGTTCTTCTTACTTCTGCTGTCTGCCCTCTGCTGGATGAGGCTACCTCCGAAAATAACTTCTTGTTAGTAAACGTATTTCACCAAATTGCTTGCAGGTGTGTCACGACGTACCAAACACCCTCTTTCTGATCCTCCAAGAGTTAATGTCTTCTCAGAGTAGATGTCTGTTCTCATGTGGAGAAGGGAAAAGGAAGGTGTCCTCAAGACAAAGAAAACCTTGGGAGCTGCTAGGGAAGCCTCTCCCATGATGTCTGTCACAGCCTTGGAATTGTCTCACATGGTATTTTTATGTTTAATATTTTGAGTAACTTTTATACTGTTTGCACAGTTGTTGTACCATTTTACATTCCCACATTAGAAGAAATGTTTTCCAATTTCTTCATATCCTCACCAAAATATGACTTTCATTCTTTTTTTTTTTAATAATAGCTATTCTAACAACTATGAGGTGATATCTTATTGCGGTTTCAATTTGCATTTCTTTGGTGATTAGGGATGTTGAGCACCTTTTAATATACCTGTTGGCCAATTGTATGTTGTGTTTGGAGAATTGCCCATTCAACTCCTTTGCCTATTTATTTATTTATTTATGCTAATGAGTTGAAGCAATTTCTTCTATATTTTGGATATTAACCCCTTATCAGTTATATGGTTTACAGATATTTTATCCCAATCTATAGATTGCCTCTTCATTCTGTTAAATTTTTGTTTGTTTGTTTGTTTTTGTGGTACGCAGGCCTCTCACCATTGTGGCCTCTCCCGTTGTGGAGCACAGGCTCCAGACGCACAGGCCCAGCGGCCATGGCTCACGGGCCCAGCCACTTTGTGGCACGTGGGATCTTCCTGGACAGGGGCACGAACCCATGTCCCCTTCATTGGCAGGCGACTCCCAACCACTGCGCCACCAGGGAAGCCCCATTCTGTTAATTTTGTTCTTTGCTGTGAAGAATCTTTTTAGCTTGATGTAAAAAAATCTTCTCTAAATTTGTTTTTGTTTTCTGTACTTTTGGTGTCACATCCAAGAAATTATTATTGACACAAATGATATGAAGCTTCTCCCCTAATTTTTATTCTAGGGGTTTTTACTGTTTCAGGTCTTATATTTAAATCTTTAATCAAGTTTGAGTTGATTTTTATTTATGGTGTAGATAAAAGGTTCAATTTCATGATTTTGCAAGTAGGTATCCAGTTTTGCCAGAATCATTTGTTAAAAAGTTTATCTTTTCCCCATTGTATATTCTTGGAGTCCTTGTAGAGGATCAGCTGATTGTATATGTGTGGATTTACTTCTGGGTTATCTATGCTTTTCCATGTTCTTTATGTCTGTTGTTATGTCAGTACTCTACTGTTTTAATTACTGTAAATTTGTAATATATTTTGAAATCAGGAAGTGTGATGTCTCCAGCTTTATTTTTCATATTCAAAATTGCTTTGATTATTTAAGGTCCTTCATTGTTCCATATGAATTTTAGGACTTTTTTCTATTTCTCTAAAAAATGCCATTTGGATTTTGATAGAGAATGTATTGATTCTATAAATTGCTTTTGGTACTATGGACATTTTAATGATAGTAAGTCTTCTAATTCATGAATATGGGATGTCTTTCCATTTATTTTTGTCTAAAATTTTTTTATCAAAGTTTTATGGTTTTCAGTATATAAATCTTTCACTTCTTTTGTTAAGTTTGCAAGTATTTTATTTTTTTCGATGTTATTATAGATAACACTGTTTTCTTTGTATGATGTCAGCTGTGGGCTTTTTATATATGGCTTTTATTATGTTGAGATAATTTTCTTTTATTCTCTCTTGGGAGTTTTTATCATGAAAGAATGTTGAATTTTGCCAAATGCTTTTTCTGCATCTGTTGAGATGATCTGGTGATTTTATCCTTCATTCTGTTAATGTGTTATATTGCATTGATTAATTTTTGTAAGTTGAATCATCCTTGCACTCAAGCATAATTTCCACTTGGTCAAAGTTGTATGATCCATTTAATATGCTGTTGAAGTTGATTTGCTAGTATTTTGTGCAGAATTTTTGCATCTACATATGTCAGGGTAATTGACCTATAATTTGCTTTTCTTGTAGTGTCTTTGACTTTGGTATTGGGATAATGCTGGCATTGTAACATGCATTCAGAAGCATTTTCTCCTTTTTTTGGAAAAAAATTAAATTTTTGGAAAAATTTAATGGGGACTGGAATTAATTCTTCTTTAAAGGATGGTAGATTTCTCCAGGGAAGCCATAGTACTGGGCTTTTCTTTATCAAGAAGTTTTTAATTACTCATTCAATCTCCTTACCAGTCATGTTTGTTCAAATTTTCTGTTCCTTCATGATTCAGACTTAGTAGATTGTATGTTTCTAGGAATTTATCCATTTCTTTTAGGTTTCCCAATTTCCTCTTGTATAATTGTTCACAATATTCTCTTTTTATTAACATCTTTATTGGACTATAATTGCTTTACAATGGTATCCTAGTTTCTGCTTTATAACAAACTAAATCAGCTATACATATACATATATCCTCATATCTCTTCCCTCTTGTGTCTCCCTCCCTCCCACAGTCCCTATCCCACCCCTCTAGGTGGTCACAAAGCAACGAGCTGATAGCCCTGTGCTATGAGGCGGCTTCCCACTAGCTACTTGTTTTACATTTGCTAGTGTGTATATATCCATGCTGTACTTTTTTGTTTCCTGTACTTTTGGTGTCACATCCAAAATTGACATCTCACATCACTCCAGCTTACACTTCCCCCTCCCTGTGTCCTCATGCGCATTCTCTACATCTGTGTCTTTATTCCTGTATTGCCCCTAGGTTCTTCAGAACTACTTTTTCCCTTTAAATTCCATATATATGTGTTAGCATGCAGTATTTGTTTTTCTCTTTCTGACTTACTTCACTCTGTATGACAGACTCGAGGTCCATCCACCTCACCACAAATAACTCAATTTCGTTTCTTTTATGGCTGAATAATATTCCATTGTATACATGTGCCACATCTTCTTTACCCATTCAAATGCCATTTGGATTTTGATAGAGAATGTATTGATTCTATAAATTGCCGATGGACACATAGGTTACTTCCACGTCCTGGCTATTGTAAATAGAGCTGCAATGAACATTGTGGTACATGACTATTTCTGAATTATGGTTTTCTCAAGGCATAAGGTGAGTAGTTGGATTGCTGGGTCATATGGTAGTTCTATTTTTACTGTTTTTAAGGAACATCCATACTGTTCTCAATAGTGGCTGTGTCAATTTGCATTCCCACCAAGAGTGCAAGAAGGTTCCCTTTTCTCCACATGCTCTCCAGCATTTATTGTTTGTAGATTTCTTTGATGATGGCCATTCTGACTGGTGTGAGGTGGTATCTTATTCTGGTTTTGATTTGCATTTCTCTAATGATTAATGATGTTGAGCATTTTTTCATGTGTTTCTTGACAATCTGTATATCTTCTTTGGAGAAATGTCTATTCAGGTCTTTTGCCCATTTGTGGATTGGGTTGTTTGTTTTTTTGATATTAAGCTGCATGAGCGGCTTGTACATTCTGGAGATGAATCTTTGTCAGTGGCTTCATTTGCAAATATTTTCTCCCATTCTGAGTGTTGTCTTTTTTTTTTAACATTTTTATTAGAGTGTAATTGCTTTACAAGGATGTGTTAGTTTCTGCTTTATAAAAAAGTGAATCAGGTATACATATACATATATCCCCATATCTCCTCCCTCTTGCATCTCCCATCCTCCCACCCTCCCTATCCCACCATTCTACCTGGTGACACAGCACTGAGCTGATCTCCCTGTGCTATGCAACTGCTTCTCACTAGTATCTATTTTACATTTAGTAGTGTATATGTCTTTTTGATATTTTTATGGTTTTTTTTGCTGTGCAAAAGCTTTTAAATTTCATTAGGTCCCATTTTTAATTTTTGTTTCTATTTCCATTTCTCAGGGAGGTGGGTCAAAAAGGATCTTGCTGTGATTTATGAAAGCAAGAGTAGAGTGTTCTCCCTATATTTTCCTCTAAGAGTTTGATGGTGTCTGGCCTTACATTTAGGTCTTTAATCCATTTTAAGTTTATTTCTGTGTAAGGTGTTACAGAGTATTCTATTTTCATTCTTTTCCATGTAGCTGTCCACTTTTCCCAGCACCACTTATTGAAGTGGCTGTCTTTTCTCCATTGTATATTCTTATCAAAAATATATATCAAAAATAAGGTGACCATACATGACTTGGTTTATCTCTGGGCTTTCTATCTTGTTCCATTGATCTATATTTCTGTTGTTGTGCCAGTACCATACTGGCTTGATTACTGTAGCTTTGTAGCATAGTCTGAAGTCAGGGAGGTCTGATTCCTCTGGTTCTGTTTTTCTTTCTCAAGCTTGCTTTGGCTCTTCAGGGTCTTTTGTGTTTCCATACAAATTGTGAAACATTTTGTTCTAGTTCTGTGAAAAATGCCTGTGGTAGTTTGATAGGGATTGCATTGATTCTGTAGATTGCTTTGCATAGTAGAGTCATTTTCACATTGTTGATTCTTCCAATTCAAGAATGTGGTATATCTCTCCATCTATTTGTATCATCTTTAATTTCTTTCAACAGTGTGTTATACTTTTCTGCATACAGGTCTTTTGTCTCCATAGGTATATTTCTTCCTAGGTATTTTATTCTTTTTGTTGTAATGATAAATGAAAGTGTTTCCTTAATTCCACTTTCAGGTCTAAAATCATTAGTGTATAGGAATGCAGGAAATTTTTGTGCATTACTTTTGTATCCTGGTACTTTACCAAATTCATTGATTAGTTCTAGTAGTTTTCTGATAGCATATTTAGGATTCTCTGAGTATAGTATCATGTCATCTGCACACAGTGACAGCTTTACTTCTTCTTTTCCAATTTGGATTCCTTTTATTTCTTTTCCTTCTCTGATTGCTGTGGCTAAAACATTCAAAACTATGTTGAATAAGAGTGGTGAGAGTGGGCAACCGTATCTTTTTCTGATCTTAATGGGAATGGTTTCAGATATTCACCATTGAAGACGATCTTGGCTTTGAGTTTGTCATATATGGCCTTTTATTATGTTGAGGTAAGTTCCCTCTATGCCTACGTTCTGGAGGGTTTTTATCATAAATGGGTGCTGAATTTTGTCAAAACTTTTTCTTAATCTACTGAAATGATCATTTGGATTTTCTCCTTCAGTGTGTTAATCTGGTTTATCTTTTTGCTTGATTTGCGTATATTGGAGAATCCTTGTATTCCTGGAATAAACCCCACTTGATCATGGTGTATGATGCTTTTATAGTGCTGTTAGATACTGTTTACTAGTATTTTGTTGAGGATATTTTCATCTATATTCATCAGTGATATTGGCCTGTAGTTTTCTTTCTTTGTGACATCTTTGTCTGGTTTTGGTATCAAGGTGATGGTGGCCTCGTACAATGAGTTTGAGAGTGTTCCTCCTTCTGCTCTATTTTGGAAGAGTTTGAGAAAGATAGGTGTTAGCTCTTCTCTAAATGTTAGATAGAATTCGCCTGTGAACCTGTCCTGTCCTGGGCTTTTGTTTGCTGGAAGATTTTAAATCACAGGTTCAATTTCAGTACTTGTGATTGGTCTGCTTATTTTTTCTGTTTCTTCCTGCTTCAGTCTCAGAAGCTTCTGTTTTTCTAAGAATTTGTCCATTTCTTCAGGGTTGTCCATTTTATTGGCATATAGTTGCTTGTAGTGTTCTCTCATGATCCTTTATATTTCTGCAGTGTCAGTTGTTACTTCTCCTTTTTCATTTCTAATTCTATTGATTTGAGTCTTCTCCATTTTTTTCTTGATGAGTCTGGTTAATTGTTTATCAATTTTGTTTAGCTTCTCAAAGAACCAGCTTTTAGTTTTATTGATCTTTGTTATTGTTTCCTTCATTTCTTTTTTATTTATTTTTGATCTGATCTTTATGATTTCTTTCCTTTTGGTAACATTGAGGTTTTTTATTTCCTTTTTCTGTAATTGGTTTAGGTGTAATATTAGGTTGTTTATTTGAGATGTTTCTTGTTTCTTAAGGTA
This sequence comes from Tursiops truncatus, assembly GCF_011762595.2. Taxonomy (NCBI): domain Eukaryota; kingdom Metazoa; phylum Chordata; class Mammalia; order Artiodactyla; family Delphinidae; genus Tursiops; species Tursiops truncatus. The sequence goes on along the minus strand of NC_047055.1, from coordinate 81,203,036 downwards.
GGATTTTATTACTATAACCTTCCCTCTTAGAACTGCATTTGCTGGATCTCATAGCTTTTTGGTCGTCGTGTTTTCATAGCCATTTGTTGCTAGATATTTTTGGATTTCCCCTTTGATTTCTTTAGTGATCTCCTAGTTATTAAGTAATGTATTATATAGCCTCCTTGTGTTTGCATGTTTTACAGATTTTTTTCCTGTAATTGATATCTAGTCTCATAGTGTTGTTGTCGGAAAAGATACTTGATACAATTTCAATTTTTTTTAATTTACCAAGGCTTGATTTGTGCCCGAAGATATGATCTATCCTGGAGAATGTTCCAGGAGGACTTGAGAAGAATGTGTATTCTGTTGTTTTTGAATCGAGTGTCCCAAAAATATCATTTAGTCCATCTTGTTTAATGTATAATTTAAAGCTTGAATTTCCTTATTTATTTTCATTTCAGATGATCTGTCCATTAGTGAATATAAGATGTTAAAGTCCCCTACTATGATTGCGTCTCTGTTGATTTCACCTTTTATGGCTCTTAGCACTTGCCTTATGTATTGAGGTGCTCCTATTTGGGTGCTTACATATGTACAATTGTTATATCTTCTTCCTGGATTGATCCTTATGTAGTGTCCTTCTTTTTCTCTTGTAACAGTCTTTGGTTTAACGTCTAATTTTTCTGATATGAGAATTGCTACTCCAGATTTATTTTGATTTCCTGTTGCATGGAATATCTTTTTCCATCCCCTCACTTTCAGTCTGTATGTGTCCCTAAGTCTGAAGTGTGTCTCTTGTGGACAACATATATACGGGTCTTCTTTTTGTATCCATTCAGCCAGTCTGTGTCTTTTGGTTGGAGCATTTAATCCATTTACATTTAAGGTAATTATTGATATATATGTTCTTATTACCCTTTTCTCAATTGTTTTGGGTTTGTTATTGTATGTCTTTTCCTTCTCTTGTGTTTCCTGCCTATAGAAGTTCCTTTAGCAATTGCTGTAAAGCTGGTTTGGTGGTGCCGAATTCTCTTAGCTTTTGCTTGTCTGTAAAGGCTTTAATTTCTCCATCAAATCTGAATGAGATCCTTGGTGGGTAGAGTAATCTTGGTTGTAGGTTTTTCTCCTTCATCACTTTAAATATGTCCTGCCACTCCCTTCTGGTTTGCAGAGTTTCTGCTGAAAAATCAGCTGTCAACCGTATGTGGATTCCCCCTGCTCTTCATCTTTTGTCTTTGTATTTATTTTTTGATAGTTTGATTAATATGTGTCTTGGTGTGTTTCTCTTTGGATTTATCCTGTAAGGGACTCTCTGTGGTTCCTGGACTTGATTAACTATTTCTTTTCCCATATTAAGGAAGTTTTCAACTATAATTTCTGCAAATATTTCCTCAGTCCCTCTCTTTTTCTCTTCTTCTTCTGGGACTCCTATAATTGGAATGTTGTTGCATTTAATGTTGTCCCAGACGTCTCTGAGACTATCCTCAATTCTTTTTATTCTTTTTTTCTTTATTCTGCTCTGCAGTAGTTATTTCCACTCTTTTATCTTCCAGGTCACTTATCTGTACTTCTGCCTTAATTATTCTGCTATTCATCCCTTCTAGAGAATTTTTAATTTCATTTATTTTGTTGTTTATCACTGTGTGTTTGCTCTTTAGTTCTTCTAGGTCCTTGTTATACGTTTCTTGTATTTTCTCCATTCTGTTTCCAAGGTTTTGGATCATCTTTACTCTGATTATTCTGAATTCTTTTCAGGTAGACTGCCTATTTCCTCTTCATTTGTTAGGTCTGGTCGGTTTTTGCCTTGCTCCTTCATCTGCTGTGTGTTTCTCTGTCTTCTCATTTTGCTTAACTTACTGTGTTTGGGGTCTCCTTTTCGCAGACTGCATGTTCATAATTCCCGTTGTTTTTGGTGTCTGTTCCCAGTGTCTAAAGTTGGTTCAGACAGTTTATACAGGCAATATCACACAAAGCAGCATACACATACACACTCACAAAAAGAGAAAAAGGAATAATATTTATATATCAATGCTCCCAAAGTCCACTGCCTCAATTTGGGTTTATTCATTTTCTATTCAGGTATTCCACAGATGCAGGGTACATCAAGTTGGTTTTGGAGATTTAGTCTGCTACTCGTGAGGCTGCTGGGAGAAATTTCCCTTTTTCATCTTTGTTCGCACAGCTCCTGAGGTTCAGCTTTGAATTTGGGTACACCTCTGCATGTAGGTTTCCTGAGGGCATCTGTTCCCGCTCAGACAGGATTGGCTTAAAGTAGCAGCCGATTAGGGGACTCTGGCTCACTCAGGCTGGAGGGAAGTAGGGATATGGAATGCAGGACGAGCCTGCCATTGCAGAGGCCAGACATGATGTTGCAACAGCCTGAGGTGCGCCATGTTTTCTCCTGTGGAAATTGTCTCTGGATTCTGGGACCCTGGCAGTGGTGGCCTGTGTAGGCTCCCAGGAGGGGTGGTGTTGATAGTGACCTGTGCTTTCCCACGGGCTTCTTGGTGGCTGCAACAGCAGCCTTTGCATCTCATGTCCAGCTCTGGTGTCTGTGCTGGTACCTGTAGCTCGCTCCTGTCTCTGGAGCTCGTTTAGGTGGTGCTCTTAGTCCCCTCTCCTCACGCACTGTGAAACAAAGGCAAGAAAAATTCTCTTGCATCTTTGGCTGTTCCAGACCTTTTCCCACATTTTCTCCGGGGTAGCTGTGGCACACTAACCCCCTTCAGGCTGTGTTCACGTAGCCAACCCCTGTCCTCTCCCTGGGATCCGACCTCTGAAGCTGGATGCTCAGCTCCCAGCCCCCTCCCACTGCAGCGGGTGAGCTGACAAGCCTCTCGGGCTGGTGACTGCTGGCCAGCACTGATCCTCCATGTGAGAATCTTTCTGCTTTGCCTTTCCCCACCCCCCTTGCTGTGCTCTCCTCCATGGCTCTGATGTTTACCCCTCCACCACCCACAGTCTCTGCCTGGGAACGGTCTTCCTAGTGTATGGAAACCTTTCCTCCTTCTCAGCTCCCTCCCACTGGTGCAGGTCCCATCCCTATTCTTTTGTCTCTGTTTTTTCTTTTGCCCTACCCAGGTACATGGGAAGTTTCTTGCCTTTGCGAGGTCTGACTTCTTCTGCCAGTGTTCAGTAAGTGTTCTGTAGGAGTTGTTATTTCTGATGTATTTGTGGGGAGGAAGGTGATCTCCACTTCTTACTCTTCAGCCATCTTGTAGCTCCTCCTCACAATATTCTCTTATAATCCTTTTATTTCTGTGACATCCATTATATTGTCTTCTCTTTCATTTTTGCATTTATTTATTTGAGTCTTCTCTCTCATTTTTTTCTTAGTCTACCTAATTGTCAAATTCGTGTTTTTTTCAAAACAACCTACACTTTTTTTTCTATTCTCTATTTTATTTATTTGTGCTCTATTCTCTCCTTTCTTCTTCAAATTTTGGGCTTTTTTGTCCTTCTTTTTATAGTTCTTTAAGGCATAATGTTAGGTTGTTTATTTGAGATCTTTCTTCCTTTTCTAATGTAGGCTTTTATTTGTATAAATTTCCCTCTTTAGTATATCCTTTTCTGCATCCTGTGAGTTTTGATATGTTGTGTTTTTGTTTTCATATTTTCTAATTTCCTTTGATTTCTTCTTTGACCCGTTGTTTGCTCAGGAATGTGTTGTGTAATTCCCACATACTTGTGAATTTTCCAGTTTTCCTTCTGATATTGATTTCTAGTATCATTCAGCTGTTGTCAGAAAAGATACTTGATGTGATTTCAATCTTTTAAAATTTGTTAAGACTTATTTTGTGACCTAACATGTGATCTCTCTTGGAGAATATTCTGTGTGCACTTGAGAAGACAATATGTTCTACTGCTGTCAGGTATAATGTTTTCTAAATCTGTTAGCTCCATTTAGTTTATGGTGTTTTGCAGGCCCACTGTTTCTTTATCGATTTTCTGTCTGAATGTTCTATCCTTTATTGAAAATGGGATATAGACGTCCCCTACTATTATTGTATTGCTGCATATTTCTCCCTTCAGTTATGTCAATCCTTGCTTTATATATTTATTTGCTCTGTTGTGTGTGTGTGTGTATAAAATTATATTACATACATAGTTGTGTATTATATATATACAATTATATTATATATACAATTATATATAATTGTGTATATATATATACAATTATATCTATAATATTTACCATTATATTATCTGTATAATTGTGTATTATATATACAATTATATATGTACAATTATATTGTGTATATATATATATCATTGTTGTATCTTCTTAGTGAATTAACCTGTTTATCATTAAATAATATTCTTCTTTGTCTCTTGTGACAGTTTTTGGCTTATAATCTATTTTGTCTAATATAAGTATAGTCACCCCTGCTTTCTTTTGGTTACAATTTGCATGGAACATCTTTTTTCCATCCCTTCAATTTCAGCTTGTGTCATCTTAAATGTAAAGTGAGTCTTTTCACAAGAGGGAAGAGATATGGGGATATATGTATATGTATAGCTGATTCACTTTGTTATAAAGCAGAAACTAACACACCATTGTAAAGCAATTATACTCCAATAAAGGTTAAAAAAATAAGTGAGTCTTTTGTAGACAGCATATAGTTGGATATTGTTTTTCATCCACTAAGCTACTCTATGTCTTTTCATTGGGGAGATTAATCCACTTAATATAAACTAGTGATAGAAAAGAACTATTATTACAATTTTGTCATTTGTTTTCATTCTTCTTGTGGGATTTTTTGTCCCTCTTTTCCTCTCTTGATGTCTTTATGTTTCATTGATTTTTTTGTACTGATATACTTTGATTCCTTTCTCTTTTGTTTCATGTGCCTTTTATAGGTATTTTCTTTGTAGTTATTGTGGGGTTATGTAAAAATATTATAGTTATGAAAATCTGTTTTAAGTTGATAACTTCTATTGTATATAAAGAATAAACTTTTATTTATCCCTCCCCACTTTGTTATTGAGTTACAATTTATATCTTTATATATTTTGTATACATTAATGTATTTTATAGTTAATTATTTTTTAACATATTTATTGGAGTATAATTGCTTTACATTGTTGTGTTAGTTTCTGCTTTATAACAAAGTGAATCAGCTATACGTATCCTTATATACCCATATCCTCTCCCTCTTGCATCTCCCTCCCACCCTCCCTATCCCACCCCTCTAGGTAGCTAGTTATTTTTAACTTTTTTTTTAACTTTTATACTAACATTAAAAGTGATTTACTGATCACTTACAAAGTGTTACAATATTCTGTATTTGTCTATATTTTTGCCTTTACCAGTGAGTTTTGTGCTTTCATATATCTTTGTATTGTTGTTCATCATCATTTCTTTTTAACTTAAAGAACCCCCTTTAGCATTTCTTGTAAGGCAGGCCTAGTGGTAATGAACTCCCTCAGTTTTGTTTGTCTGGGAAAGTCTTCATTTCCTCTTCATTTTTAAAAGACTGTTTAGCCAGGTGTAGTATTCTTGGTTGGCAGGTTTTTTTCTGTCAGTAATATGAATATATTATCCTACTCCCTCTGCTGCAATTGGATATAGGCATTTGATAAGTGGAATCTTGGAGAAAGTATTCCAGTGAGAAAGAACAACACATACAAAGGAATGAGCAGGTATGAGGTAATAAGGAAATAACTAGTTGTCCAATATGTCATTCCAGTCATGATATCACACCACCCAAGTGGAAACCACTGCTGTGGGCTTGGTATACATAATTACCTGGTCTACTTTTGTAAAATACTTTTGCATACCTTCATATAGATTCATAAGCAATATATAATTCTGTATACATATTCTGTAAGTTACATAAATAATATCATATTTTACATATTGTTCCTCATCTTTTATTTTTTATCCAAAATTAGGTGCTGTGTTAGTGCCTGTGGGGATGCCTACTATGGGCAGTGGGGGTTATTGCAATCTAGCCATACACACACACACACACACACAGTTCATTCCTCTTGTATTAGATCATACAACTATGGCATATATTATTTATCTGTTTTCCTGTTGATGGATATGAAATTTTTACTATTACAAATAATGCCACTATTTAAAAATGTGCATATTTCTTCAAATATACATGTACAAGTGTGTCTCTACAGCAGAGATTCTTAATTTTTTGTGCCATATATTCTTTTGTGTGTCTAGTGAAGTTTATGAACACCTTCTCAGAAAAATGTTTTAAAATAAATAAAGCACAATGCATCAGACTACAAATGAAACCAATTTTTTGAAATATAATTATCATGTCTATATATCTATATATAGTGAAAGAATAAAATGGGATTCTTTTAAAATTCTTTATGTAATATCTGTCAGTGGTTCTAATAGCTATTATAATCTAAAAGTACTGATGAATGTAAATGATATTTCAAGGGAGCTCTAATAAATAATATGTCATGGAACTATTTGAAATTCCTATTAGAGCATAAGTCATAGGTACTGCTAATAAAACTGGTGTTTTGCCTACATTCATTATCAAAAGCAATATTACATTTCAATTAATGAAAATAAAGGTGTAACTTTTTTCCCACCCAAGATCACAGACCTCGTGAAGGTGTGTAGACCTCAGGTTAAGAAGGCCTACCTACAGCCTATGCATGGGATTGGATTTGCTGAATCACAAGGTATGCACATCTTAGACTGAATCACTCTCCAAAGTGTCTGTAATAGTTTTAACTCTCATCAGCAGTGTTGAGATTTTATTGTTTCACACACTCTCCAATCCTTTATATAGCTTGCCAATTTGATGGCTTAAAAATGATATTCAATGTTGTTTCAATTTGAATTTTCTTTATGACTAGTGAGATTGGACATCTCTTCATCTGTTTATTGGTCATTTGGTTTTCTTATTCTTTGACCTGCCTTTGTATCTTTTTCTAAAGGTAATTGAAGGGTTTGTGTGAGAAAATGACATAATCTCTTCCTTGCTCAATAGTTAGGTCTCTTCCAGCTCTAGCACTTTCTGACTTGGTTGTAGTAATTTGCTAAAAGTCAATGGTCAGTGGGGTTCATGCAATGTGAAAGCCATCATGTTATACAGACTGCAATGGATAAAAAGAAGAATAGCCAATGGGAAAATAGTAAAGAAGTTGTTGAAATAGGTAACAAGGAGGTAAACAAGGGAAGCATCAGTGGTTGTGGAAAGGAGACTAATGTAAGTGACATTGTGAATAAAGAATCCACAGGGTATTGCTTAAGGGAAAAGGGGATAACTAGGAACCGAAATCAGAGCCACAGAAGTGTCTTGGAAATGGGGAGCAGTTTTGATTTTTTAGTCTCTATTCCTTTAAAATTAGTATTGTAAACTCTCTTAAACAGCAGTCTCTTTCCCAGAGAATATGAAGATAGATAGATAAATAGAAAGATAGATAGATAGATGTGTGTAAGTAACTAGAAAACAACGAGCTCTAATTATGAATGTATTTTTAGAGCAGATGCATCCATAGATCCATACAGTGTCAGTCTAATTTTTGCATGCTATTGAACCTGGGTTTTGGAACTTAGGTACAAATCTCAGCTTAAGCAGTTTGTAGCAGTGTGACCTTGGGCAAATCACTTAACCTTACAATACCATGAGCCCAATATTACCCTTCACACAGAATTATTGTGAGATAAGTATAAGATAATATACATAAGTACATAATACAGCATCTGGCACAGAGAGTATTTAGCACTTTTGTTGAGTGAATTAGTCAAAATTGATATTCCCATTCTTGAAGACCTAGAAGCTGCAATAGTAATTTGGAGTCATTAACCTCTATTAATTTATATTTTTTTCTTCCATCTTATTTATGATTTAAAAGTAATAACTCTTGGTGATATGCATAGTAATTCTTAGCTAAATAGGCTGATTAGAACATGCTATTTTTTCCTTATACCAAATGAAAAATTACTAGAAACAATAATAACTCACATTTATTAAACACTATCTCCAAGCATTATTGTAGGTGTTTTATATGAATTAAGCCATGAATTTTCACTAAAGGGAAAACTAAGTCATAAAAGGGTTAATTAATTTGTCCAAGGTCATACAACCATAATGGTTCCTGAGTCTATGTAGAAAGGAAGAGTGACCTGTCTAAGTGTCACGTATTTATACTGTCAAGTCCATTTTACCATGTTAATTACTTTAACTGTTTTATAAGTTTATTGTTTTCATTTACTACGTGAATATATGTTTTAAGTTAAACATCATGTGGGTATATTTTAAAAGAAAACTTTAAAAAATGAAACATTAAAAAAAATCTATTCTCTCAGAGAGGTCAGCGGATGATTGGGGGAGGCATTATGTATCCATCTTTAACATTTTATTTTAATATTAGGGAGGTCCCTTCTATTATGGAAAATATCTCAGGCGTCTAGAAATCCCTTTCTTGTCTCCTACCTCAGCCAAGATCTGGCCTGAAGGAAATGGCAGCAGGGCCTATAAGGATGAGTTTTCATTTGCCTTAAAATTTTTCCTACACCACAGAAGCAGACTCTGGAGAGCTAAACTTGGGACCTGGCTAGCTTGTAGGCAATGGTTATGTATGCTAGGATGGTGGCGTAAGAAAAGTAGTAGACTTCCAAGCACGATGACAGGAAGCCCAGAACAGGACCTCCTTGCTTGCCATATAAGGAACTCCTGACCAGCCCTCACAGGGTTCTTTCTGCATTGTTGAAGGTAAAGGGCATAGTCAGTCTTTCAGAGAGTAAGAGAAGAGGATGGCTACAGCTGGTAGCAGGGAAAAGAGGATAATGGGGAAGGGCAGTGGAGGAACATGCAGTGGGCCTGAGACTGATGCTGTGGATGACTGTGGGGTAAAGACAAGAGAGCTCTGCCAGGCAAAGTGAGAAAGCAGTTACTCATTTTACAGTGGTGAGCAAGGAGTGTTGTATGTTTGCTAGTGGAGATTTCATTTTTTGAGGGGAGGTAGTAATAGTGCCATAACCCGAAGTGGGACGGATATTCCCCTTCAGTTATATATAGCAATCTTTTATTTAATTCTCTTTTTAGCTTTAGGTAAGAGAAACTTTTTTTTTCTGTTAATAACTGAGATAAAGCTAAATGAAGAAAAAAATGGCATTCATTTTAGTTAAAATAGAAGGGTGCTATTTTTGTTTTTGTTTTGTCCCTTTCCCCAATATAGCTCTCCCTACTCCCAAGTAATTTTAAAGTGTGTTATCAATTTTTATTAATGTTTTTGAACTTGGGTTATTTACTACTGTGGCAAAATATACATAAAATTTACCATTTTACCATACAATTCAATGGTATTAAGTACATTCACAATGTTGTGCAACCTATTGCTATCTATTTCCAGAACTTTTTCATCATCACAAACAGAAACTCTACCCACTAAACATGACTCCCTATTCTTCCCTCCCCTCAGTCCATAGTCATCTCTATTCTTCTTTCTGTCTCTATGAATTTGCCTGTTCTAGGTACTTCATATAAGTGGAATCATACAATATTTGTCATTTTATGTCTGGCTTTTTTCACTTAAAAATGCTTTTCACTTAATAATGCTTTCAAGGTTCATCTATGCTGTGGGCATGTATCAGAATTTCGTTTCTTTTTAAGGTGGCATAATATTCCATTGTATATAAGAACTTGACTTTTTTTTATTTTTAACATCTTTATTGGAGTATAATTGCCTTATATGGTGTTTTAGTTTCTGCTTTATAAGAAAGTGAATCAGTTATACATATACATATGTCCCCATATTTCTTCCCTCCGGCATCTCCCTCCCTCACACCCTCCCTATCCCACCCCTCTAGGTGGTCACAAACCACCGAGCTGATCTCCCTGTGCTATGTGGCTGCTTCCCACTAGCTATCTATTTTACATTTGGTAGTACATATATGTCCATGCCACACTCTCATTTTGTCCCAGCTTACCCTTCCCACTCCCTGTATCCTCAAGTCCATTCCCTAGTAGGTCTGTGTCTTTATTCCTGTCTTGTCCCTAGGTTCCTCATGACCATTGTTTTTTTTAGATTCCATATATATGTGTTAGCATACGGTATTTGTTTTTCTCTTTCTGACTTACTTCACTCTGTATGACAGACTCTAGGTCCATCCACCTTACTACAAATAACTCAATTTCGTTTCTTTTTATGGCTGGACAATATTCCATTGTATATATATGCCACATTTTCATTGTTCATTCATTTGTTGATGGGCACTTAGGTTGCTTCCATGTTCTATCTATTGTAGATAGAGCTGCAATAAACATTTTGGTACATGAGTCTTTTTGAATTATGGTGTTCTCAGGGTATATGCATAGTAGTGGGATTGCTGGCTCGAATGGTAGTTCTATTTTTAGTTTTTTAAGGAACTTCCATACTGTTCTCCATAGAGGCTTTATCAATTTACATTCCCACCAACAGTGCAAGAAGGTTCCCTTTTCTCCACACCCTCTCCAGGATTTATTGTTTCTAGATTTTTTTTTTTTTGGTGGTACGTGGGCCTCTTACTGTTGTGGCCTCTCCCGTTGTAGAGCACAGCCTCCGGACACGCAGGCTCAGCGGCCATAGCTCATGGGCCCAGCTGCTCCATGGCATGTGGGATCCTCCCGGACCGGGGCACGAACCCGTGTCCCCTGCATTGGCCGGCGGACTCTCAACCACTGCGCCACCAGGGAAACCCCTGTTTCTAGATTTTTTGATGATGGCCATTCTGACTGGTGTGTGATCGTCTTGTTTTTGTATCCATTCAGCCAGTCTATGTCTTTTTGTTGAAGCATGTAATACATTTACATTTAAGGTAATTATTGATATGCACATTCCTAATACCATTTTCTTAATTGTTTTGTGTTTGTTTTTGTAAGACTTTAACTTCTCTTGTGTTTCCTGCCTAGAGAAGTTCCTTTAGCATTTGTTGTAAGGCTGGTTTGGTGTTGCTGGATTCTCTTAGCTTTTGCTTCTCTCTAAAAGTTTTTAAATTCTCCCTCAAACCTGAATGAGATCCCTGCTGGGTAGAGTAATCTTGGTTGTAGGTTTTTCTCCTTCATCACTTTAAATATGTCCTGCCACTCCCTTCTGGCTATCAGAATTTCTGCTACAAGATCAGCAGTTAACCTTATGGAGATTCCCTAGTGTGCTATTTATTGCTTTTCCCTTGCTTCTTTTAATATTTAATCTTTGTATTTAATTTTTGATAGTTTGATTAATATGTGTCTTGGTGTTTTTCTCCTTGCATTTATCCTGTATGGGACTCTCTGTGCTTCCTGGATTTGATTAACTATTTCCTTTCCCATGTTAGGGAAGTTTTCAACTATAATCTCTTCAAATATTTTCTCAGTCCCTTTCTTTTTCTCTTCTTCTTCTGGGACCCCTATAATTTGAATGTTGTTGCATTTAATGTTGTCCCAGAGGTCTCTGAGACTGTCCTCAATTATTTTCATTCTTTTTTCTTTGTTCTGTTCTGCAGTAGTTATTTCCACCATTTTATCTTCCAGGTCACTTATCCGTTCTTCTGCCTCAGTTATTCTGCTATTGATCCCTTCTAGAGAATTTTTAATTTCATTTTTTGTGTTGTTCATCACTGTTTGTTTGCTCTTTAGTTCTTCTAGTTCCTTGTTAAATGCTTCTTGTATTTTCTCCATTCTATTTCCAAGATTTGGATCATCTTTTCTTTCATTATTCTGAATTCTTTTTCAGGTAGACTGTCTATTTCCTCTTCATTTGTTAGGTCTGGTGGGTTTTTGCCTTGCTCCTTCATCTGATGTGTGTTTCTCTGTTTTCTCATTTTGCTTAACTTACTGTGTTTGAGGTCTCCTTTTTGCAGGCTGCAGGTTCGTATTCCCTGTTGTTTTTGCTGTTTCTCCCCAGTGGCTTAAGCTGTTTCAGTGTGTTGTGTAGGCTTCTTTGTAGAGGAGGGTAGTACCAGTGCTCTGGTTGTTGAGGCTGAGTCCTGTATTTCTGGTGGGCAGTTCCAAATCTGGTTGTGTGTTTTGGGGTGTCTGTGGCCTTATTATGATTTTAGGCAGCCTCTCTGCTAATGGATGGGGTTTTGTTCCTGTATTGCTAATTGTTTGGCATAGGATGTCCAGCACTGTAGCTTGCTGGTCATTGAGTGGAGCTGGGTCTTGGCATCGAGATGGAGATCTCTGGGAGATTTTCACCATTTGATATTATGTGGAGCTGGGAGGTCTCTTGTGGACCAGTGTCCTGGACTTGACTCTCCCACCTCAGAGGCACAGCCCTGATGCCTGGCTGCAGCACCAAGAGCCTGTCATCCACACGGCTCAGAATAAAAGGGAGAAAAGAAGGAAAAAAAGAAAGAATAAAATAAAATATAGTTATTAATATAAAAAGTAATTATTAGGAAAAGTTTTTTGGAAAGTAAAACAAAAACAAAAACACAGCCAGACAGAACCCTAGGAAAAATGCTAAAACAAAGCTATACAGACAAAAATCACACAGAGAAGCATACACATACACACTCCCAAAAAGAGAAAAAGGGAAAAATATATATATATATCATGTTCCCAAGGTCCACCTCCTCAATTTGGGAAGATTCGTTTTCTATTCAGTTATTCCACAGATGCAGGGTACATCAAGTTGATTGTGGAGATTTAATCAGCTGCTTCTCAGGCTGTTGGAAGAAATTTCCCTTTCTCTTCTTTGTTCGCACAGCTCCTGAGGTTCAGCTTTGGATTTGGACCCGCCTCTGTGTAGGTCACCTGAAGGCGTCTGTTCTTAGCTCAGTCAAGACAGGGTTAAAGGAGCAGCTGATTCGGGGGCTCTGGCTCACTGACGCCGGGAAGAGGAAAGTATACGGAATGCGGGATGAGCTTGTGGTCACAGAGGCCAGCATGACGTTGCACCAGCCTTAGGTGTGCCGTGCCTTCTCCCAGGGAAGTTGTCCCTGGATTACAGGACCGTGGCAGTGACGGGCTTCACAGGCTCCCGGGAAGGGGTGTGTGGATAGAGGTCTGTGCTTGCACACCGGCTTCTTGGTGGCTGCAGCAGCCGCCTTAGCGTCTCATGCCCGTCTCTTGGGTCCGCACTGATAGCGGTGGCTCGCGCGTCTCTGGAGTCCCTTTAAATGGTGCTCTTAATCCCCTCTCCTCGCGCACCAGGAAACAAAGAGGCAAGAAAAAGTCTTTTGTCTCTTCGGCAGCTCCAGACTTTTTCCCCCGACTACCTCTGGGCTAGCTGTGGCACACTAGCCCTTTCAGTCTCTGTTCACGCAGCCAACTCCAGTCTTCTCCCTGGAATCCGACCTCCAAAGCCCGAGCCTCAGCTCCCAGTCCCGACCTGTCCCTGTGGGTGATGAGACAGCCTCGGGCTGGTGCGTGCTGTTGGACACCGATCCTCTGTGTGGAAGTCTCTCCACTTTGCCCTCCGCACCCCTGTTGCTCTGCTCTCCTCCGCGGCTCTGAAGCTTACCCCGTCGGCCACCCACAGTCTCCACCCGCGAAGGGGCTTCCTACTGTGTCGAAACTTTTCCTCCTTCACAGCTCCCTCCCACTGGTGCAGACCCTGTCCCTATTCTTTTGTCTCTGTTTTTTCTTTTTTCTTTTCCCCTTCCAGGTACGTGGAGAGTTTCTTGCCTTTTGGGAGGTCTGAGGTCTTCTGCCAGCATTCAGTAAGTGTTCTGTAGGCGTTTTCCCACAAGTAGATGTATTTCTGATGTATTTGTGGGTAGGAAGTTGATCTCCACGTTTTACTCTTCTGCCATCTTGAAGCTCCTCCAGAACTTGGGTTTTTAATGATGGCTTTGAGGCATCATACTTTTGGGGACCTCTTGTTAGGTTAGATGATAAGTTTACCTTATGGTGTAGGTCATGTGGCATTGGGAATTCTGTCAGATTCTTCTGTGAAGCTGCAGAGTGGGCAGTAATCCCCACAGGTACTCGAAATGGATGCTCTCCAGCATGTGGCAAAATTTCTCACAATTTCCCTGTGTATGTGTAATGCTGAATCTATACATGTGTACATGCATACAGTCACAGCACACACACACACACATCCCTAAAGCCACACCTTTACCTCTTTTCATTCTCAGTTTAGCTATTTTGATAATCCCTGCTTACAACTGTTAATTTCAACATATATAGTTATTCAATACTTAACATTATAAACATACATTTAACTCCAAATTGAATGAGACATTGTGCCTGGTGCTCTATGGGGAAGTAGAGATTGATAAATCTTTTCACAAAAGCTTTTCCACGATCTTCATTAGCATTAGAAATAATCAAATTTAGTCAAGAGTAAAGAATAAAAACACTTATTTACAAAACACCATCCAGCTTTGGCAGGCAGGGAGGGTGAGTGGTTAATGTTTTATTTGTACATGTAATTGGAGATATAGGAAACAGTATGGCAAAAACGAATGAATACTTATCATTAGAATTGCAAAAGAAAAGTGAGTAGTAAACTACTACGAGAGAAAGGAACTTTAAGTCACCATACAATGAGAAGAATCTCATCTTTTATAAGTACTAGTAGAGGAGGAGGTTTGACTTACATGCAGGATTATGGAAGAAGTTCCTCAGGAAACATGTTGGTTCATGAGTATGAAGAGGTATACTACAGAAAGATGTGAGCAGACCCCAGTGTTAGGAGGGGATATGGAGAAGTGCAGATAAGGAAAAAGAAAAATTAGGCAGTATGTCTTTGCTCAAGTGTCCCTATAAAAATGTATTTTTAAAAAATCTGAGTAAACATGTATTGTAATTCTTTCCTGTGACTATAAAAGTATAATGGACAGCATTAGAAATCAATTATGCTGTAAACATATAAGAATATCTTTTCATTGTAGGCTTATACCTTCCTGCATCTATTATAATGTATATCACATTATAAAATTCTGTTTTTTTCCTTGTTCCATTTTCTGGTTCCTAGTTGTTCACATTCTGGAAGAAGACAAAGGCCTTTAGAGATCCATCAGTCCAATCCTTTTTATTTCACAGTAAAGGAGAGTAAATTGCTTGTCCATGGTCACATTCATCCTCAGTGGCAGGAATTGGACTAGAACAAGGTCTCCTGATCGCCCATCAGGTGCTTTCATTACAACATGGTATGCTTAATATATCATCCTGTCCCTGCTCTGTACATGATGGTTCTCCCTCATTCTCAGCTGGCGCAGAATGGTTGTGAGGGAAAGGAATCGGTCTATTTGAGGCCCTTCTGGCTTGCTATGAGTGTGGGGCACTAGAAGATGTGGCAATAAAACACATCTCCTACTTCTATTCCAAATCTAAAAATAAACACACATACACACATACACACACACACACACACACACACACACACACGCACACACAGTCAGTCTACTCTGATCACCTAGCTGAGAAATATTTCCTGGATAGAGCGTTTTGTGTGAGAAGAACTTTTAAAGGCTGCCATAATAGAGGTTATTGATTTTAAAGGAGAATTTAAATTAATATTTAGACATTTTAAAGGCCCAGGACACATACACCTTTCAGAAGCCCTTCAAATAAAGCCCTAGTTACAGTTGATGACTGGCATGGAGATCTTCAGGCTCCAGGGAACATCTCAACAGCACTCATGGAGTCCCTAACCACAACACTATCAAATGCGCTCCTAATCAGTGGTAGGAATTGCTTCCAAACATGCAAATTCAAGCAGAAAGGAAAACACATTTGATTGGATTCTTTTTAAAAGCCCTACCATTTTCACATCTACTTTTGGTTTCATATTTATCAGCACCCCCATTCTAAATGTTCTATTCTGACTATCCGTATTTCTGGGTGACAATACCGGGGATACTTTATTACAATATACAGGAGAGGCACCTCAAGAGGGAGGGTGGTCAGATCTCTCAGGGCCATTTTCTTCTGTGTGTCCTTTGAGAACAAAATGAAAGTGTTATCATATTTTTAAAATGTCTATCCTATAATCTTTCATTCAAAGTTCAACACAAAGAATATGAATTTAAAATATCCTCTGTCATATCCATGAACTAAGAAAACTATAAGAGGAAAGTTCTTGAAGCTCTGACAATCTCAATTTTATCAAAATATCAAAAAGTATCACAATTCTATAGATTGTCCTGGAGAAATTTATCTTTCTTGTGCTCCATAGGTTTCTGTAGAGTAAGGTTTTCTTTTATTTAAACTTTTTCCTAGAAATTTGCTCTCTCAAGTGAAGAGATATCATTTGATTACAAACAAGAGCCAGCTGTGTGTTGTGTGTTTCATCTCAGGCAATAAATTGCCCTTGTACCATATTTCTTGTCTCTTTCCATATAGTTTGTTGTATCTTATACACAGACTCCTGAAATTTTCTTTCTACTTGTGTAAGAAAGCTATAACTTTCTTTCTCTAGGGCATTGATGGTTCACAGAGCAAAGGGAGTCCTTTCTCAGGGCAGGGGGTTGTTCAAGGGCCACATGGGGATATACAGATATACAACAAATACAGAGTTTTGTTTGTGTGGTCTGTCAATGGATTTCATTAGGGACATATAGAACTGGGACTTACTTACACCAGGTATCTTTTTAAAAGTTTTCAGTCAATAATGAGATTGACCAGGCAGACGCCTTTACAGCATCATCTGAATTCTGTAAATGCTGTTTGCCACATTGCATCTCAGCAAAATTATTCCAGGTTTGATGGCAAAGTCACTTTGCAGCAGATTCTGGACTCTGAGAGCTTCGGCTATGTCATCTTCAGCAATATCACAAATTTGAGGGAACACCTCTTCTTCTGCTTCCACTTCAGGCATATCTTCCACTCCTTCAGCTCCCTCCTGCTCTGCTGTATGTATCTCTGTTGTATTGCTATGCTCAGCATCATCACGCAGGGAGATTTCTTCAGATTTCTTGGAATCTGACTCATAATGTCTTTGCTTTGTGTCCACACTGTGACATTTACCCTAAGAGAGAGAAAGAGAGCAGGGATCTGTTTTGAGCTTCCCCATACCCATCATAAATATCAAAGTCAGAAGAAAGCTTTATTTATTTCCTGGCATTTATTTTCATTCCTGCACCAAGACAAGACCTGCTGGGATTTAAGGATGTGAAGCCAGAATAAGTAGACAATTAGGACTCATTGCACTGGTACTCCATTCCGGATAACAGGTGCTACAAAAGCACTCAGGCAGGACACCTGGAAGGCGGGCAGTGGCGTGGCCCCATGATTTTTTGTCTTCCTCTCCTGCAGAGTGCTGTGTGACTTCCCTCAGACATCCAGAGGGAGAGGTGTGCAGTCCATGGTGCGCTGCAAATCCCGTACCCATGTCTACCATCCCTGTGTGAAAGTCTGGGGACCGCTGAGTCCCCTCATTTTGGAGACTCACTGACACTTAACCCTTGGAGGCTGGCCTCACTGGCCCACGGCTCTGAGGGCCTGGTGGGACCCAGGTTGTGGTGCCATGGGTGGGGGTGGCCCCACCAGTCTTATTAATTTTAATTTCCATATTATTAGCTATCAATAATAATATGCTACTCAGCAGGGGAAAAAAAAGAAAACTACCTTTGACATAGCTCTAAGTGGAAATGATAGGGAAAGCTTTTGAATTTCCCCTGTTGCTGTGTATGAATGTGTGTGTGTTGAGTGAAAAGGAGAATGCAACTAGTGATAATTGCTGAATTATGATCTATGGGCAAAGTTTGGTGGTTTGATGTTCATGGAAGCTGGTATTGCATAACTCTTTGGGGGAAAATATATATGCACATACATATAAATATATATTGTGTAATATATACTTATTTATTATGTAATATTTTATATATACTTATATTCAGTATAACCATACGAAATTGTCATTTTTCAGGTCAAAAATGGTTAAATATCAACAATTACATATGGTTATATTATGTATGTATGTGTGTTTTAGGATGAACCCAAGAGAGAGGGAGAAAGAGGATGAGAAAGACAGAGACAGGGACAGGGACAGAGTAACAGAGAGTGAAGGATGTGTGTGTTTATGTGTGTATCTCATGGTAAAACTTATAAGTCATGGGCATCTGTATCTAAGTAAGATTGTCCTATAACTATGAAGCTGATGCTAATTGTGGAGTTCACTTAGTCTCTCCATAAACCATCTCGGAAAAGTAGCTAACATTCTCCTTTCCACATATTTCTGAGAAAGGTAGTTGAACAAGCTTCTTGTTCAATCTCAATTTTAGAGTCTGAAAGCAATTGAATTCTGTATTACTTCCAGAATGATAAAGGAAACAACTCATCATCATCTTAAAAAAATTATAGTAGCCATTTGTATATTATAGTTAATCTCATGACTACAATTGAAAAATTAGTACTGGATTACAGAAATATGACCAAATCCTGTCAGTCATTTGATATGAAATCAGTCCCCAAGATTATTGTTTATTGTTGAGGTACTTGTTAGCCTTCTATTTCTCATGGACAATGGATCTTTCTAAAACCATTGTTGCTGTTTTAAAATGTTTCTTTGAGAGAGCACTGAGAATGCCTAGGTATAAAACGCACTTTTTTCTGCAGCAAGTTGCTCCTTCCTGTCTGTTTTAAGGATTATTGAATTATCTTCATTAATATTCAGCTTATGTATTAACACTTGCTCTATGCAGGTACATGAAAAGCTGCTCAACATCACTAATTATTAGAGAAATGCAAATCAAAACAGCAATGAGATATTACCTCACACTGGTCAGAATGGCTATCATCAAAAACTAAAAATAGAAGTACCATATGATCCAGCAATTCCACTGTTGGGTATACATCAGAAGAAAACAAAAACACTAATTCAAAAAGATACGTGCACCACAATGTTCATAGCAGCAGTATTTACAATAGCCAAGATATGGAAGCAACCAAAGTGTCCATCAACAGACTAATGGATAAAGAAGATTATATATATATATATATATATATATATATATATATATATATATAATGAAACATTACTCAGCCATAAAACAGAATGAAATTCTGTCCATTGCAAAAATGCAGATGGATCTAGAGTGTATTATGCTTGCTGAAATAAGGCAGAAAAAGAAAGATTCTCTATGTTATTACTTATATGTGGAATCTAAAAAATAAAACAAACGAATGTATCTAACAAAACAGACTCATAGATATAAAGAACATACTATTGGTTAGCAGTGCAGAGAGGGAAAGGGAAGAGTGGTGAGATACGGGTATGGGATTAGGAGACACAAACTACTATGTTTAAAATAAATAAAGAACAAGGATATATTGTACAGTACAGGGAAATATAACCATTATTTTGTAATAACTAAATGGAGTACAACCTATAAAAATATTGAAACACTATCTTATACACCTGAAACTAATATTGTAAATCAACTATACTTCAATAAAAATGAAAGCATCAAAAGCAGATGCCAGCACATAAAGTTAGCTATGTGGTTTATTTGAGACAATAAAGTCCCGAGGTTGATATTTTTTTCTATGAATGTACATTTTTAGAAATAACAGTAGGATTTAATAACATTGGGCTCAGAAGACCAAGGAATCTCTAATTCCTACCTTAGACCATAGCTCTCCTCTCCACAAAGTTCCTGAGGAAGATACACACAAGAAACAATGGTAGTGAGAAGCAAAGTAGATACTTGTTATCCAGAAATCTATTCAGAGTACTGTGGTAGGTCAGGTTGGAGCTTATGGTTAAGTCCAGAGGCCTATGGGGCCTCTTTCCTCTACCTAAACCAAAACCTACATCTCAGGGCCTTACCTGATTGTTGGCTGCAATGTGACAGATGACCACACAGATAAGCTTGATCCGTAAGAGAACAGAGAACTGACAACAACCATGATCTGATATATTTTGAAATTTGACTAGTCATATAAGTGTTCATTCTTCTTAGAGAGGAGTTTAGAGGTGTGTCAGAGGAGAAGCAAATGTTTCCATGTATTCTGTCATTTCTAGAATTCTACATGCACTAAATGTGTTGGTTCTTTTGCCTCCAATGTAGCATTTGAACAAAATGGAAATCAGCATGTAATCAGCTAGTGGTGCTGTTTAGGACAGCACCTTTGTTTACAGAAGGCAAGAGCTCTGAGGTCAGAAAGATTGTGAAGGGCAGTATAGGGCATGCTAAGTATTTTAGTGTTTAGAAACATCATGCTACAGTAGTATGGAGAATTCCTGGAAGAGAGGAGAGACTAGTGGCAGGAAGACAGTTTGGAGGCTTTTGTGATATTCTGAGTGAAAGATGTAGAGCCTGAAGTAAGGTAGTAGGCACTGAGCTGAAGAGAGGTAGGCAGATTCTAAAGATATAAACAAGGTGATGTGGCATAATCAAGATTTAGTTATTGATTTGTTGTGGGAGAGGAGGAAGTAAAAGGTGACTACTGTGTTTCTGATTTGGGCAATGGAGTGGAGAATGGTGCCAAGATAGCAAAAAAAGAGCAGGTTTTAGTATGTGGATGCAGTATCACACTACAGATATTTTGTTCCAGAGTGTGCTTCTAGAGCATTCAGATAGATGATAGATGGCTTGTTATATATATATATATATATATATATATATATATATATATATATATATATATATATATATTTCAGAAATATGACTGAATATGCAAATGAGTAGTATGTAGGTTGATATCTTCTAATGAAAACCTGGTATCCAAAGCCACATATGTAACTGAATATATGATAACCTCATCTTGGAATTGAGCTTGGCCAAAAGAATAGCTGTGTGCAGGTCAAAGATATTCTTCAGAAACATTTCATAGCCTCGTTCAGGACTTGAGAATTGTGTAATTGAGGTACCAATGATTTACACAAAGGAGCATAGAGTAAAATAATGCAGCTTGGCAAAAAATTCAAGGCAGGTGTTAACCATATTCGACCAAAATTATTAAAACCAAGAAACAGCAACGACAAAAACCTTACATAAAATATCTGAAATTAATCATCTGCTGTGACATCAGTGAGAATGGTGGAGCAAAGACTACCAGAATACCTCTCATCCATAAAAAGCAATGAGAATACTGGCAAAAATGGTCATAATCAATGTTTTCAAAGCTCTGGAAATTAACCAAAACCTTGTAGAACTCCACTGAGCATTTATTAAAAACCTCTGTATCTCAGTAAGCTTTGTAGCATTTTAACTTGCCCTATTCCCATGCCCCCTCCCAGTTCTGCAGTAGCCTTGAAAACTAACTGTGTGATCACAGGGAAAACCAGCAACAAGGCAGCCACTGGAGGGGGCAGAATAGGGTTGGACCTTTTTCAAAATCCCATTCTTGGAAAATTGTTATTTGACCTGTCTGGCAGTTTATGGGAAGACCCCCATATACAAGGCTGTCTTTTACTGACCTGATTAAGAGCTGCCTCAGTGTCAATAACCAATTTCCCTGGGACATTTGTCAAAAACAATCAGAAACAACTATTTAACATTATGACTGCCTGAGGCAATAGGTAAGAGTTGGAGTGAACAATAGGTTAGCCAGAAAAGCTTAAAAGTAAAATCTAGAGAATGAGGTGTCCATAGGTGTGTTGATGGGCTTACAATGTATAAACATTATTTTGTAGGAAACTTATAACACAAAATATGAGGAAGAGCAAATTTTTGGATATTATTGTATATTCAAAATATAGTAAAACAAACAAGGGAATTAAGATGGTATGTTGCAAAAAATTTAAGGGACAAAGAAGCAGTAATGGAGGTGTAGAGAAACGAAAAAGTTAAAAAAAATGTATAAAACAAATAGCAGAGAAGCAGATATAAATCCAACTTATCCATAATTACATTAATTGTAAATAGACTAAATACTCCAATCAAAAGGAAGAGTTTTTTTGGATTTTTAAAAATTGAAGTATAGTTGATTTACAGTGTTGTGTTAGTTTCAGGTGTACAGCACAGTGATTCAGTTATATATAAATATTCTATTTCAGGTTCTTTTCCCTTATAGGTTATTACAAAATATTGAGTATAGTTTCCTGTGCTATACAGTAGGTCATTTTAGGCTATCTGTTTTATATATAGTAGTGTGCATATGTTAATCCTGAACTCCTAATTTATCCCTCACCCCTTCCCCTTTGGTAACCATATGTTTGTTTTCTGTGTCTGTGGGTCTATTTCTGTTTTGTATATAAGTTAATTTATATCTTTTTTAAAAGATTCCACATATAAGTAATACCATATTATATTTGTCTTTCTCTGTCTGCCTTACTTCACTTAGTATGATAATCTCTAGGTCCACTCATGTTGCTACAAATGGCATTATTTCATTCTTTTTTTTACTGGTGAGTAATATTCTATTGTGTATATATACCACATCTTCCTTATCCATTCATCTGTCAACAGACATTTAGGTTGCTTCTATGTCTTGGCTATTGTAAACAGTGCTGCTCTGAAAATGGGGTGCATGTATCTTTTTGAATTATAGTTTTCTTCGGATATATCCCCAGGAGTGGAATTGCAGGATCATATGGTAACTTTATTTTTAGTCTTTTAAGGAACCTCCATACTGTTCTCCATAGTTACTATACCAACTTACATTCCCACCAACAGTGTAGGAGGGTTCCTTTTTCTACACACACTCTCCAGCATTTACTATATGTTTCCTTCATCTCTCTTTCTGATCTTTCATTGTTAATGTATAGAAATGCAACAGATTTCTATGTATTAATTTTATATCCTGCAATATTACCGAATTCATTGATGAGCTCTAGTAGATTTCTGGTATCATCTTTAGGATTTTCTATGTATACTATCATGTCATCTGCAAACAGTGACATTTTACTTCTTATTTTCCAATTCAGATTCATTTTATTGCTTTTTCCTCTCTGATTGCTGTGGCTAGGACTTCCAAATCTACATTGAATAAAGGTGGTGAGAGTGAGCATCCATGTTTTGTTCCTGATCATATAGGAAATGCTTTCAGTTTTTCACCATTGATTATGATGCTAGCTGTGGGTTTGTCACATATGGCTTTTATTATGTTGAGGTATGTTCCCTCTATGCCCACTTTCTGGAGAATCTTTTATCATAAATGGATGTTGAATTTCATCAAAAGATTTTTCTGCATCTATTAAGATGATCATATGGTTTTTATTCTTCAATTTGTTAATGCAGTGTATCACACTGATTGATTTGCAGATATTAAAAAATCATTGGATCACGGGGATAAATCACACTTGACTGTGATGTTTCATCCTTTTAATGTATTGTTGTATTCGGATTGCTAATATTTTGCCAAGGATTTCTGCATCTTTGTTCATCAGCGATATTGCCTTGTAACATTTCTTGTGTGTATGATATTTTTGTGTTTTTGGTATCAGGGTGATTGTGGCCTCATAGAATGAGTTTGGGAGTGTTCCTTCCTCTGCATTTTTTGGAACACTTTCAGAAGGATAGGTGTTAACTTGTCTCTAAATGTTTGATAGTATTCACCTGTCAAGCCATCAGGTCGTGGACTTTTGTTTGTTGGGAGTTTTAAATCACAGTTTCGATTTCAATTTTGTGATTCATCTGTCCATATTTTCTATTTATCCCTGGTTCATTCCAGGGAGACTGTAACTTTCTAAGAACTTTCCATTTCTTCTAGGTTGACCATTTCCTTGGCATATAGTTGCTTTTAGTAGTTCCTTATGCTTCTGGGTATTTCTGTGGTGTCACTTGTTACTTCTCCTTTTTCATTTTTTTTTTAACATCTTTGTTGGAGTATAACTGCTTTACAATGGTATGTTAGTTTCTGCTTTATAACAAAGTGAATCAGTTATACAAATACATATGTTCCCATATCTCTTCCCTTTTGTGTCTCTCTCCCTCCCACCCTCCCTATCCCACCCCTCTAGGTGGTCACAAAGCACCAAGCTGATCTCCCTGCGCTATGCGGCTGCTTCCCACTATCTATCTACTTTACGTTTGGTAGTGTATATATGTCCATGCCACTCTCTCACTTTGTCACAGTTTACCCATCCTCCTCCCTGTATCCTCAAGTCAATTGTCTAGTAGGTCTGTGCTTTTATTCCCATCTTACCCATACGTTCTCCATGACCTATTTTTTTGCCTTAAATTCCATATATATGTATTAGCAAACAGTATTTCTTTTCTCTTTCTGACTTACTTCACTCTGTATGACACACTCTAGGTCCATCCACATCACTACAAATAATTCAATTTCATTTCTTTTTATGGCTGAGTAATATTCCATTGTATATATGTACCACATCTTCTTTATCCATTCATCCAAAGATGGAAACTTAGGTTGCTTCCATCTCCTGGCTATTGTAAATAGAGCTGCAATGAACATTTTGGTACATGACTCTTTTTGAATTATGGTTTTCTCAGGGTATATGCCCAGTAGTGGGACTGCTGGGTCGTATGGTACTTCTATTTGTAGTTTTATTTTTGTTTTGTTTTGTTTTTGTGGTACATGGGCCTCTCACTGCTGTGGCCTCTCCTGTTGCAGGGCACAGGTTCCAGACGTGCAGGCTCAATGACCATGACTCACGGGCCCAGCCACTTCGTGGCATGTAGGATATTCCCTGACCTGGGCACGAACCCATGTCCCCTGCATCAGCAGGTGGACTCTCAACCACTGCACCACCAGGGAAGCCCTATTTGTAGTTTTTGAAGGAACCTCCATACTGTTCTCCATAGTGGCTGTAACAATTTACATTCCCACCAGCAGTGCAAGAGTGTTCCCTTTTGTCCACACCCTCTCCAGCATTTATTGTTTCTAGGTTTTTTGATGATGGCCATTCTGACTGGTGTGAAATGATATCTCATTGTAGTTTTGATTTGAATTTCTCTAATGATTAATGATGTTGAGCATTCTTTCATGTATTTGTTGGCAATCTGTATATCTTCTTTAGAGAAATGTCTGTTTAGGTCTTCTGCCCATTTTTGGATTGGGTTGTTTGTTTTTTTTGTTATTGAGCTGCATGAGCTGCTTGTAAACCTTGGAGATTAATCCTTTGTCAGTTGCTTCATTTGCACATATTTTCTCCCATTCTGAGGGTTGTCTTTTGGTCTTGTTTACAGTTTCCTTTGCTGTGCAAAAGCTTTTAAGTTTCTAGAGCTAATCAACAAATTTTGTAAAGTAGCAGGATACAAAATTAATGCACAGAAATCTCTGGCATTCCTATACACTAATGATGAAGAATCTGAAAGTGAAATCAAGGAAACACTCCCATTTACCATTGCAACAAAAGGAATAAAATATCTAGGAATAAACCTACCAAAGGAGAAAAAAGACCTGTATGCAGAAAATTATAAGACACTGATGAAAGAAATTAAAGATGATACAAATAGATGGAGATATCCACCATGTTCTTGGATTGGAAGAATCAACATTGTGAAAATGACTCTACTACACAAAACAATCTACAGATTCATTGCAATCCCTATTAAACTACCACTGGCATTTCTCACAGAACTAGATCAAAACATTTCACAATTTGTATGAAAACACAAAAGACCCCGAATAGCCAAAGCAATCTTGAGAACAAAAAATGGATCTGGAGGAATCAGGCTCCCTGACTTCAGACTATACTACAAAGCTACAGTAATCAAGCAGTATGGTACTAGCACAAAAACTGAAATAAAGATGCATAGAACAGCGTAGAAAGCCCAGAGATAACCCACACACATATGGTCACCTTATCTTTGATAAAGGAGGCAAGAATATACAGTGGAGAAAAGACAGCCTCTTCAATAAGTGGTTCTGGTAAAACTGGACAGGTACATGTAAAAGTATGAGATTAGAACACTCCCTAACACCATACAAAAAAAATAAGCTCAAAATGGATTAAAGACCTAAATGTAAGGCCAGAAACTATCAAACTCTTAGAGGAAAACATAGGATGAACACTCTATGACATAAATCACAGCAAGATCCTTTTTGACCCACCTCCTAGAGAAATGGAAATAAAAACAAAAATAAACAAATGGGTCCTTTTTCATTTTTAATTTCATTGTTTTGGGCCCTCTCCCTTTTCTCTTGATGTGTCTCGCTAAAGGTTTATCAATTTTATTTATCTTTTCAAAGAACCAGCTTTTTGTTTCATTCATCTTTTCTACTGTTTTCTCCATCTCTATTTCATTTATTTTTGCTCTGATCTTAATGATTTCTTTCTTTCTACTATTGGGTTGGCCAAAAAGTCTTTTTGGTGTTTTCTGTAAGATGGTTCTAGTAGTGTTTAGTTGTCTTTAACTTCATTCAGAAAATTTTGTTAGATTTTATTGACAGCTGTCATATCAGCATTCATTTAAAATAAAACTTATCAAAATTGGTGAATTTTTGTATAGTCATTTTAATATTGAAGATGGACGAAAAAAGCAACATTTTCTGCATATTATGCTTTATTATTTCAAGAAAGGTAAAAATGCAACTGAAATGCAGAAAAAGATTTCTGCTGTATATGTGGAAGGTGCTGTGACTGATCAAACATGTCGAAAGTGGTTTGTGAAGTTTCATGCTGGTAATTTCTCACTGGACAATGCCCCAATGTCAGGTAGACCAGTTGAATTGATAATGATCAAATTGAGATATTAATTGAGAGCAATAAACGTTATACCACACAGGACATAGCTGACATACTCAAAATATCCAAATCAAGCATTGAAATTCATTTGCACTGCCTTTGTTATGCTAATCGCTTTGATGTTTGGGTTCCACATAAGTTAAGTGAAAAAAACCTTTTAAACCATATTTCCACGTGTAATTCTGTACTTAAACATAATGGAAACATTCCATTTTTAAAACAAATTGTGATAGGTGGTGAAAAGTGGATACTGTACAATAATGTGGAATGGAAGAGATCATGGGACAAGAGAAATGAACCACTACCAACCACACTAAAGTCCAGTCTTCATCCAAAGAAAGTGATATTGTGTATATAGTGGAATTGGAAGTGAGTCCTCTATTAAGAGCTCCTTCTGGAAAACTAAACAATTAACTCCAATAAGTACCGCTCCCAATTAGACCAACTGAAGGCAGCACTCTATGAAAAGTGTCTGGAATTAATCAGCGGAAAATGCATAATCTTCCATCAGGATAATTCAAGACTGCATGTTTCTTTGATGACCAGGAAAAAACTGTTATAGCTTGCCTGGGAAGTTCTGATTCATCCGCAGTATTCATCAGTCATTGCATATTTGGATTTCAATTTATTTTGGTCTTTACACAATTCTCTCTCTCTCTTTTTTTTTTGCGGTATGTGAGTCTCTCACTGCTGTGGCCTCTCCCATTGCGGAGCACAGGCTCTGGATGCACAGGCTCAGCGGCCATGGCTCACGGGCCTAGCCACTCCATGGTACGTGGGATCTTCCTGGACCAGGGCATGAACCCGTGACCCCTGCATCAGCAGGTGAAATCCCAAGCACTGCACCACCAGGGAAGCCCAAATTCTCTTTTTCTTTATGTTTTTTTTTTATTAGTCATCTATTTTATACACACCAGTGTATACATGTCAATCCCAATTTCCCAATTCATCCCAACACCACCAACCCCACTGCCTGCCACTTTCCCCTCTTGGTGTCCATACGTGTCTTCTCTACTTCTGTGTCTCAATGTCTGCTCTGCAAACCGGTTCATCTGTACCATTTTCTAGGTTCCACATAAATGCGTTAATATACGATGTGTGCTTTGCTCTTTATGACTTACTTAACTCTGTATGACAGTCTCTAGATGCATCCACGTCTCTACAAATGACCCAGTTTCTTTCCTTTTTATGACTAATATTCCATTGTATATATGTACCACATCTTTATCCATACATCCGTCGATGGGCATTTCAGCTGCTTCCATGACCTGGTTATTGTAAATAGTGCTGCAATGAACACTGGGGTGCATGCGTCTTTTTGAAATATGGTTTTCTCTGGGTATATGCTGAGTAGTGGGATTGCTGGGTCATATGGTAATTCTATCTTTAGTTCTTTAAGGAACCTACATACTGTTTTCCATAGTGGCTGTATCAATACACATTCCCAACAACAGTGCAAGAGGGTTCCCATTTCTCCACACCCTCTCCAGCATTTGTTGTTTGTAAATTTTCAGATGATGCCCATTCTAACTTGTATGAGGTGATACCTCATTGTAGTTTTGATTTGCATTTCTCTAATAATTAGTGATGTTGAGCAGCTTTTCATGTGTTTCTTTGCCATCTGTGTGTCTTCTTTGGAGAAATGTCTATTTAGGTATTCTGCCTATTTTTGGATTGGGTTGTTTGTTTCTTTAAAATTGAGTTGCACGAGCTGTTTATATATTTTGGAGATTAATCCTTTGTCTGATGATTTATTTGCAAATATTTTCTCCCATTCTGAGGATTGTCTTTTCATCTTGTTTATGGTTTCCTTTGCTGTGCAAAAGCTTTTAAGTTTCATTAGGTCCCATTTGTTTCTTTTTGTTTTTATTTCCATTTCTCTAGGAGGTGGATCAAAAAATATCTTGCTGTGATTTATGTCAAAGAGTGTTCTTCTTATGTTTTCCTCTAAGAGTTTTATAGTGCCCAGTCTTACATTTAGGTCTGTAATCCATTTTGAGTTTATTTGTGTGTATGGTGTTAGGGAATGTTCTAATTTCACTCTTTTACATGTAGCTGTCCAGTTCTCCCAGCACCACTAATTGAAGAGACTGTCTTTTCTCCATTGTATATCCTTGCCTCCTTTGTCATATATTAGTTGACCATAGGTGTCTGAGTTTATCTCTGGGCTTTCTATCCTGTTCCATTGATCTATATTTCTGTTTTTGTGCCAGTACCATATTGTCTTGATTACTGTAGCTTTGTAGTATAGTCTGAAGTCAAGGAGTCTGATTCCCCCAGCTCCGTTTTTTTCCCTCAAGACTGTTTTGGCTCTTCGTGGTCTTTTGAGTCTCCATGCAAATTTTAAGAGTTTTTGTTCTAGTTCTGTAAAAATTGACATTGGTAATTTGATAGGGATTGCATTGAATCTGTAGATTGCTTTTGGTAGTGTATTCATTTTCAAAATATTGATTTTTCCAATCCAAGAGCATGGTGTGTCTCTCCATCTATTGGTATCATCTTTAATTTCTTTCATCAATGTCTTATAGTTTTATGCATACAGGTCTTTTGTCTCCCTAGATAGTTATTATTCCTAGGTATTTTATTCTTTTTGTTGCAGTGGTAAATGGGAGTGTTTCCTTAATTTCTCCTTCAGATTTTTCATCATTAGTGTATAGGAATGCAAGAGATTTCTGTGCATTAATTTTCTATCCTGCTTATTTACTAAATTAATTGATCAGCTCTATTAGTTTTCTCGTGGCATCTTTAGGATTCTCTATGTATAGTATCATGTCATCTGCAAAGAGTGATAGTTTTACTTCTTCTTTTCCAATTTGTGTTCCTTTATTCCTTTTTCTTCTCTGATTGCAGTGGCTAGGATTTCCAAATCTATGTTGAATAATAGTGGTGAGAGTGGACATCCCTGTCTTGTCCCTGATCATAGAGGAAATTCTTTCAGTGTTTCACCATTGAGAATGATGTTTCCTGTGGGTTTGTTGTATATGGCCTTTATTATGTTGATGTAGGTTACCTCTATGCCCACTTTCTGGAGAGTTTTTATCATAAATAGGTGTTGACGTTTTTCAAAATATTTTTCTGCATCTATTGGGATGATCATATGATATTTATTCTTCAATTTGTTAATATGGTGTATCACATTGATTGATTTGCGTATATTGAAGAATCCTTGCATCGCTGGGATAAATCCCTTTTGATCACGGTCTATGATCCTTTTAAAGTGTTCTTGGATTCTGTTTGCTAGTATTTTGTTGAGGATTTTTGCCTCTATATTCATGAGTGATATTGGTCTGTAATTTGTTTTTTTGTAGTGTCTTTGTCTGGTTTTGGTATCAGGGTGGTGGTGGCCTCATAGAATGATTTTGGGAGTTTTCCTTCCTCTGCAGTTTTTTGGAAGAGTTTGAGAAAGATGGGTGTTAGCTCTTCTGTAAATGTTTGATAGAATTCACCTGTGAAGCCATCTTGTCCTGGACTTTTGTTTGTTGGAAAATTTTAATCACAGTTTCAATTTCATTACTTGTGATTGGTGTGCTCATATTTTCTATTTCTTCCTGGTGCAGTCTTGGAAGGTTATAACTTTCTAAGAATTTGTTCATTTCTTCCAGGTTGTCCATTTTATTGGCATAGATTTGCTTGTAGTAGTCTGTTAGGATGCTTTGTATTTCTGCTGTATCTGTTATAACTTCTCCTTTTTCATTTCTAATATTATTGATTTGAGTCCCCTACCTCTTTTTCTTGATGAGTGTAGCTAATGGTTTATCAATTTTGTTTATTTTCTCAAAGAACCAGCTTTTAGTTTTATTGTTTCTTGCTATTGTTTTCTTTGTTTCTATTTCATTTATTTCTGCTCTGATCTTTATGATTTCTTTCCTTCTGCTAACTTTGAGTTTTGTTTGTTCTTCTTTCTCTAGGTCCTTTAGGTGTAAGGTTATATTGTGTATTTGAGATTTTTCTTGTTTCTTGAGGTAGGCTTTTATAGCTATAAACTTCCCTCTTAGAACTGCTTTTGCTGCATCCCATAGGTTTTGGATCATCGTGGTTTCATTGTCTCTAGGTATTATTTTATTTCTTCTTTGATTTCCTTAGTGATTCTTGGTTATCTAGTAACGTGTTGTTTATTCTCCATTTGTTTGTTTGTTTGTTTGTTTTTACTTTTTTTCCCCTGTAATTGATTTCTAGTCTCATAGCATTGTGGTCAGAAAAGATTTTTTTTTCTTTTTTTCTTTTTTTTTTTGTGGTACACGAGTCTCTCACTCACTGTTGTGGCCTCTCCCATTGCAGAGCACAGACTCCAGATGCGCAGGCTCAGTAGCTGTGGCTCACGGGCCTCGCTGCTCCGCAGCACATGGGATCTTCCCGGACTGGGACACGAACCCGTGTCCCCTGCATCAACAGGCGGACTCTCAACCACTGAGCCACCAGAGAAGCCCCAGAAAAGATTTTTGATATGATTTCATTTTCTTAAATTTACTGAAGCTTCATTTGTGACCCAAGATGTGATCTATCCTGGAGAATGTTCCATGTGCACTTGAGAAGAACGTATAATCTGCTTTTTTTAGATGGAATGTCCTATAAATATCAACTAAATCTATCTGGTCTTTTGTGTCAGTTAAAGCTTGTGTTTCCTTATTAATTTTCTGTTTGGATGATCTCTCCATTGGTGTAAGTGTGGTGTTAAAGTCCCCCACTATTATTGTGTTACGATTGCTTTCCTCTTTTAGAGCTGTTAGCAGTCACCTTATGTAGTGAGGTGCTCCTATGTTGGGTGTATATATATTTATAATTGTTATATCCTTCTTGGATTGATCCCTTGATCATTACATAGTGTCCTTCCTTGTCTCTTATAACATTATTTATTTTAAAGTCTATTTTATCTGATATGAGTATTGCTACTCCAGCTTTCTTTTGTTTTTTATTTTCATGGAATATCTTTTTCCATCTCCTCACTTTCAATATCTATGTGTCCCTAGGTCTGAAATGGGTCTCTTGTAGACAGCACATATATCAGTTTTGTTTTTGTATCCATGCAGTAAGCCTGTGTCTTTTGGTTGGAGCATTTAATCCAATCATGTTTAAGGTAATTTTCAATATGTATATTCCTATTACCATTTTGTTGATTGTTTTGGGTTTTTTTTTGTGTGTGTGTGTAGGTCCTTTTCTTCTCTTGTGTTTCCCCCTTAAAGAAGTTCCTTTAGCATTTGTTGTAGAGCTGGTTTGGTGGTGCTGAATGCTCTTAGCTTTTGCTTGTCTGTAAAGCTTTTGATTTCTCCATTGAATCTGAATGAGATCCTTGCTGGGTAGAGTATTCTTGGTTATAGGTTCTTTCCTTTCTTCACTTTCAGTATTTCATGCCACTCCCTTCTGGGTTGTAGAGTTTCTGCTGAGAAATCAGCTGTTAACCTTATGGGGGTTCCATTGTATGTTATTTGCCATTTTTCCCTTGCTGCTTTCAATGATTTTTCTTTGTCTTTATTTTTTGCCAATTTGATTGCTATGTGTCTCAGAATGTTTCTCCTTGGCTTTATCCTGTATGGGACTCTATGCACTTCCTGGACTTGGCTGCCTATTTCCTTTCCCTTGTTAGGGAAATTTTCAACTATAATCTCTTCAAATATTTTCTCAGGTCCTTTCTCTCTCTCTTCTCCTTCTGGAATCCTTATAATGCAAATGTTGTTGTGTTTAATGTTGTTTCAGAGGTCTGTTAGGCTGTCCTCATTTCTTTTCATTCTTTTGTCTTTACTCTCTTCTGCAGCAGTGAATTCCACCATTCTGTCTTCCAGGTCACTTATCCATTCTTCTGCCTCAGTTATTCTGCTGTTGATTCCTTCTAGTGTATTTTTCTTTTCATTTATTGTATTGCTCATGTCTGTTTTTGTGTTTTTTATTTTTTCTACATCTTTGTTAAACATTTATTGCATCTTCTCGATCTTTGCCTCCATGCTTTTTCCGAGGTCCTGGATCATCTTCACTATCATTATTCTGAATTCTTTTTCTGGAAGATTGCCTATCTCCATTTCATTTAGTTGTTTTTCTGAGATTTTATCTTGTTCCTTCATCTAGTATATAGCCCTCTGCCTTTTCAACTTGTCTATCTCTCTGTGAATGTGGTTTTTGTTCCACAGGCTGCAGGATTGTAGTTCTTTTTGCTTCTGTTGTCTACCCCCTGTATTTCTCCTTTAATGTCTCTCTGTACTAGAAGTTCCCAAAATGTTTGGTCTTAGGAACTTTACAGTCTTAAAAACTGGGTTTTACTCTCCAAATTTACAGTACTAGAAACTAAAATTTTTTAAAAAATAATATTCAAGCAGAAACTATTAACTTATTTATAAGTAACAAAGCAGAAGAAAAAGAGAAAGGTAAACAAAGATGAGACAAATAGAAAACAAATAGTAAAATGGTAAAATTAATTTTAACACATCAATAATCATATTCAATATAAGTGGTATAATGACTATAAGAAAGGCAGTGACTGTCACACTTGTTAAAAGGCAAGACAGAGCTTTCTGCTGCCTACAATAAATTTTAAGAACAACAATTTATAAATGTAAAGACACAAATAGATTAATAAAAGATGGGAAAAGGTATACTATGCTAACACTAATCAAAAGAAAGCTGAGAAGTTTATATTAGTATAAGACAAATTAAATATCAGATCAAAGAATATTATCAAGGATAAAGAAGGTAATTTCATAATGAAAATGTTATCAATTCATAAAGAAGATATAAATATGTTTATGAAACTAGTAACAGAGCCTCAAAATACTTGAAGCATAAACTTAGAGAACTTAAAGGAGAAATGGACAAAGTCACAATTATAGTCAGAGGTTTTATCACTCCTTTCTTAATATTTGATAGGAAAAAGGAAGAATCAGTAAGGATATATAAGACTATAAGAGCATTGTCAATCAACTTGACGTGATATTAATAGAACACTCTACGTGGCAAGAGAAAAATATACCTTCTTTTCAAGCACAAATGGAACATTTACCAAGGTAGAGTATATTTGAGGCTATAAAACAATCCTGATAAGTTTAAAATAATGCAAATCATATAAAGTATATCCTGTGATCAGAAATGATTATTTTAAAAATCTAATAATAGAAAGTTACCTGGAAATCCTCCAAATATTTGGAAACTAAACAATAACTTTGAAGTAACCGTTTGATTAAAGTATAAATCAAAATAGAAATAAGAAGGTAATTGAATTGAATGAAAATAAAAATGTGATATCAAAATTTTCCAGGTGCAACTTAAGCAGTGCTTGGAGGGAAATGTGTAGCACTAAATGACTATATTAGAAAAGAAGAAAGGTCTCATTACAGTGGCCTCAACTTCTACTTATGAAACTTGAAAAAGAATAGTAAATTAAATCCATAATTTAATTTGAGCAGATGAAAGTATATAATACACACAAGTGAGCAGATGAAAGTATATAATACACACAAGAACAGAAACCAGTGGAGGAGAAAAGAGAAAAGCAATGTAGAAAAGCAATGGTTCCTAGAGAAGATCAATAAAATTGGCAAACATCTAGCCTGACTCAGGAGGAAAAAGAGAAAAGAGAAATATCAACATCAAGAGTGATGGGTCAGGGACACCACTGGTGGTGCAGTGGTTAAGAATCTTCCTGCCAATGCAGGGGACACGGGTTTGAACCCTGATCTGGGAAGATCCCACATGCCACAGAGCAACTAAACCTGTGTGCTACAAATACTGAGCCTACTTTCTAGGGCCTGTGAGCCACAACTACTGAGCCTGCATAGCTAGAGCCCATGCTCCACAACAAGAGAAGCCACTGAAATGAGAAGCCCGTGCACTGCAGTGAAGAGTAGCTCCCACTCACCGCAATTAGAGAAAGCCTGAATGCAGCAATGAAGACCCAACACAACCAAAAATAAATAAATAAATAAATTTAAAAAAAAGAGTGAAGGAGCAGACATCACTAATGATCTTACAGATGTTTAAAGGATAATAAATGAATACTATATACAACTTAATACAAAAAAATTTGAAAAATTTGATGAAATGGACAAATTTCTTGAAAGGCACTAACTATCAAAGCTAACTGACGAAGAAATAGATAGACTGGATTGTCTTATATGTATTTTAAAATGATTTTGTAGATTAAAACTTTCCCAGAAGGAAAACTGGAAATCTCTTTTCCTATATGTGTTCCTTGGTGAATTATTCCAAGTATTAATGTGAGGAATAATACTAATCCTACACAAACTCTTCCAGAAAATAGAAGAGAGAACCCTTCCCAACTCATTTTATGAGGCCCTGGTACCAAAACTAGACAAAGGTAGTATAATTAAAGAAAACTACAGACCAATAACTTTCTTCATAAAATTTTAGGAAATAAAATTCAATAATATGCTGAAGGAGAATATATCATAACCAAGTAGAGTTTATCCCAGGAATTCAGGATTGGCTTAACATTTGAAAATCAATCAGTATATTTTACTATATTAGCAGATTAAAGACAAAAAGGTCTGATCATCTCAATGGATATATAAGAAGCATTTGTTGGGCTTCCCTGGTAGCACAGTGGTTGAGAGTCCGCCTGCCGATGCAGGGGACATGGGTTCGTGCCCCAGTCCGGGAATATCCCACATGCCACAGAGCGGCTGGGCCCATGAGCCAAGGCTGTTGAGCCTGCACATCCAGAGCTTGTGCTCTGCAACAGGAGAGGCCACAACAGTGAGAGGCCCACGTACTGCAAAAGAAACAAAAACAAAACAAACAAAAAAGAAGCATTTGTTAAAATTAAGTACCCATATGTCAAAAAATTTCAGAAATCTTGGAATAGAAGGGAACTTCATGAATCTGATGACTATCTACAGAAATCCTACTGTTATTATTGTATTTACTGGTAAGACTAGTAATACCTCCACCAATCAGAAGGAAGACAGGCATACCCACACTAATTACTTCTACTCAGCATTACTGGGCATTCTAGGAAGTGCAATAAAAAAAGAAATAAGAGCCAAACAAGCTGGAAAGGAAGAAGTAAAATTTTTTTATTCATAGATGATCTGATTGTCTACTTAGAAATTCCTACGGACTTTTTAAAAACATTACTATAACTAAGAATTGACCTTAGCAAGCTCACAAGATACAAATATTAATTGTATTTCTCTAATGCAGCAATGGAAACTCTGAAATATAAATTTAAAAAATCACTACCAATTATAATACTATCACACATGTTATATAATTAAAGAAAATTTTGACAAAAGATGCGCAAGACCTGATGACAAAATTAAAAGACATCACTAGGAGGAATTAAGGAAGATCTAAATAACTATACTATGCTTTTGTATTGGAGCATTCAATATTGCTTGTTAAGTTGACATATCTCCCTAAATTGATCAATAGATTCAGAGCAATCCAAACCAAAATCGCAGCAGGGTTGTTGTTTTTTTAAATAACATTTCATGAGCTGTTCCTAAAATTTACATGGAAATCAGAAAACGTAGAATAGCCAAGCAATTTTGAAAATGAGGAGCAAATTTGAGGATTTACACTACCTGATTTCAAACTTATTTTAAAGCTACAATAAACAAGAAAATGTGGTGTTGGTGTAAATGTCAATGTATAAATCAATGGAACAGAATGGAGAGTCCGGAAATAGATCAACATGTATATGGTCAATTGTTTTCCAACTTAAGTAGCCGAGGTAATCCAAAAGGAAAATATATACCTTTCAACAAATTTATTAAAATAAATGAGAACAGTAAACCTCATGATGGTTTTTTTACACAATGATGGCATTTATTAAAAAGATATTAATGAATCTCATGGACTTCAAGGAAAAGGTAAACTCCCCAGCCTCTGGAAGATCCAGAAACTTCCATAAACTGAAGGGCCATCCACCTGCTATTTTTCTTTTAACATATTTATTGAAGTATAATTGTTTTACAATAGTGTGTTAGTTTCTGCTTTATAACAAAGTGAATCAGCTATGCATATACATAAATCCCCATATCTCCTCACTCTTCTGTCTCCTTCCCACCCCCCATATCCCACCCCTCTAGGTGGTCAAAAAGCATCAAGCTGATCTTGCTGTCCTATGTGGCTGCTTCCCACTAGCTATCTATTTTACATTTGTTAGTATATATAAGTCCATGCCACTGTCTCACTTCATCCCAGCTTACCCTTCCCCTTCCCCATGTCCTCAAGTCCATTCTCTACATCTGACTCTTTATTCCTGACTCTGCCCCTAGGCTCTTCAGAACCTTTTTTTTTTTTTTTAGATTCCATATATATGTCTTAGCATATGGCATTTGTTATTCCCTTTCTGAATTACTTCACTCTGTATGACAGACTTTAGGTCCATCCAACTCACTACAAATAACTCGCTTTCATTTCTTTTTATGGCTGAGTAATATCCCATTGTATATATGTGCCACATTTCTTTACACATTCATTTGTCAATGGACACATAGGTTGCTTCCATATTTTGGCTATTGTAAATACAGCTGCAGTGAATATTGTGGTACATGACTCTTCTTGAATTATGCTTTTCTCAGGGTATATGTCCAGTAGTGGTATTCCTGGGTCGTATGGTAGTACTATTTTTACCTTTTAAGGAACTTCCATACTGTTCTCCATAGTGGCTGTATCAATTTACATTCCAACCAGCAGTGAAAGAGGGTTCCCTTTTCTCCACACTCTCTCCAGCATTTACTGTTTGTAGATATTTTGCTGATGGCCATTCTGACAGGTGTGAGGAGATACCTCATTGTAGTTTTGATTTGCATTTCTCTAAAGGTTAGTGATGTTGAGCATCCTTTCATGTCTTTGTTGGTGATCTGTATATCTTCTTTAGAGAAATGTCTATTTAGGTCTTTTGCCCATTTTTGGATTGGGTTGTTTGTGTTTTTTTTGATATTGAGCTGTATGCGCTGCTTGAAAATTTTGGAGATGAACCCTTTGTTAGTTGCTTCATTTGCAAATATTTTATCCCATTCTGAGGGTTGTCTTTCCGTCTTGTTTATGGTTTCCTTATCTGTGCAAAAGCTTTTAAGTTTCATTAGGTCCCATTTGTTTATTTTTCTTTTTATTTCCATTACTCTCAGAGGTGGATCAAAAAAGATCTTCCTGTGGTTTACGTCAAAGAATGTTCTTCCTCTTTTCCTGTGAGAGTTTTATAGTGTCTGGCCTTACATTTAGGTCTTTAATCCAATTTCAGTTTACTTTTGTGTATGGTGTTAGGGAGTGTTCTAATTTCATTCCTTAATAAGTAGCAATCCACTTTTCCCAGCAACACTTATTGAAGAGGCTCTCTTTTCTCCACTGTATATTTTTGCCACTTTTATCAAAAATAAGGTGACTTGGGCTTCCATGGTGGCGCAGTGGTTGAGAGTTCGCCTGCCAATTCAGGGGACATGGGTGTGTGGCCCGGTCCAGGAATATCCCACATGCCACAGAGCAGCTAGGCCCGTGAGCCATGGCTGCTGAGCCTGTGAATCCGGAGCCTGTGCTCTGCAACAGGAGAGGCCACAACAGTGAGAGGCCCACGTACTGAAAAAAAAAAAATTGAGCATAGGTGCATGGGTTTGTCTCTGGGGTTTCAATCCGGTTCCACTGATCTATATTTCCTTTTGTGACAGTACCATACTGTTTTGATTAGTATTGCTTTGTAGTATATTCTGAAGCCTGGGAACCTGATTCCTCCAGATCCGTTTTTCTTTCTCAAGATTGCTTTGGCTATTCGGGGTCTTTTTTGTTTCCATACAAATTGAGAAATTTTTGGTTCTAGTTCTTTGAAAAATGCCATTGGTAGTTCGCTGGGATTGCATTGAATCTGTAGATTGCTTTGGGTAGTAGAGTCAATTTCACAATGTTGATTCTTCCAATCCAAGAGCATGGTTTATCTTTCCATTTGTTTGTATCATCTTTAATTTCTTACATCAGTATCTTATAACTTTCTGCATTCAGGTCATTTGTCTCCTTACGTAGGTTTATTACTAGATATTTTATTCTTTGTGTTGCAATGGTAAATGGGAGTGTTTCTTTAATTTCTCTTTCAGATATTTCATTATTAGTGTAAAAGAATGCAAGACATTTCTGTGCATTAATTTTGTTTCCTGCTACTTGACCAAATTCATTGATTAGCTCTAGTAGTGTTGTGGTATCATATTTAGGATTCTCTATGTACAGTATCATATCATCTGCAAACAGTAACAGCTTTATTTCTTCTTTTCCAATTTGGATTCCTTTTATTTCTTTTCTTCTCTGATTTCTGCGACTAGAACTTCCAAAACTATGTTGAATAATAGTGGTGAGGGTGGAAAACCTTGTCTTGTTCCTTATCTTAGAGGAAACGGTTTCAGTTTTTCAGCATTGAGAACGATGTTGGTTGTGAGTTTGTCATACATGGCCTTTATTATGTTGAGTTAAGTTCCCTCTAAGTCTACATTCTGGAAAGTTTTATCATAAATGGGCATTGAATTTTGTCAAAATCTTTTTCTGCATCTATTGAGATGATCATATGGTTTTTATCATACAATTTGTTAATATGTTTTATCACATTGTTTAATTTGCGTATATTGAAGGACACTTGCATTCCTGTGGTAAACCCCACTTGAACATGGTTTATAATCATTTTAAAGTGCTGTTGGACTTTGTTTGCTAGTATTTTGTTGAGGATTTTTGCGTCTATGTTTATCAGTGATATTGGCCTGTAGTTTTCTTCTTTTGTAACATCTTTATCTAGTTTTGGTATCACGGTGATTGTGGCCTCATAGAATAAGTTTGGGAGTGTTCCTCATTCTGCTATATTTTGGAAGAGTTTGAGAATGATAGCTGTTAGCTCTTCTCTAAATGTTTGATAGAATTCGTGTGTAGAGCCACCTGGTCCTTGTATTTGGTTTGGAGGAGGGTTTTTTTTTTCGTTTTTACATCTTTATTGGAGTATAATTGCTTTACAATGGTGTGTTAGTTTCTGCTTTATAACAAAGTCAATCAGTTATACATAAACATATGTTACCATATCTCTTCCCTCTTTCATCTCCCTCCCTACCACCTTCCCTATTCCACCCTTCTAAATGGTCACAAAGCACCGAGCTGATCTCCCTGTGCTATGGGGCTGCTTCCCACTAGCTAACTATTTTTTGTAGGGTAGTGTATATATGTCCATGCCACTGTCTCACTTTCTCACAGCTTACCTTTACCCCTCCCCATAGCCTCAAGTCCATTCTCTAGTAGGTCTGTGTCTTTCTTCCTGTCTTACCCCTAGGGTCTTCATGACATTTTTTCCTTAAATTCTCTATATATGTGTTACATATGGTATTTGTCTTTCTCCTTCTGACTTACTTCACTCTGTATGACAAACTCTAGGCCCATCCACCTCATTACAAACACCTCAATTTCGTTTATTTTTATGGCTGAGTAATATTCCATTGTATATATTTGCCACATCTTCTTTATCCATTCATTTGATGATGGACACCTAGGTTGTTTCCATCTCCAGGCTATTGTAAATAGAGCTACAATGAACATTTTGGAACATGACTCCTTTTGAATTATGGTTTTCTCAGGGTATAGGCCCACTAGTGGGGTTGCTGTGGCATATGGTAGTTCTATTTGTAGTTTTTAAAGGAACCTCCATACTGTTCTCCATAGTGGCTGTACCAATTCACATTCCCAACACCAGTGCAAGAGTGTTCCCCTCTCCCCACACCCTCTCCAGCATTTACAGTTTCTAGATCTTTTCATGAGGGCCATTCTGTCTGGTGTGAGATGATATCTCATTGTAGTTTTGAGTTGCATTTGTCTAATGATTAATGATGTTGAGCATTCTTTCATGTGTTTGTTGGCAGTCTGTATATCTTCTTTGGAGAAATGTCTATTTACGTCTTCTGCCCATTTTTGGATTGGGTTGTTTGTTTTCTTGTTACTGAGATGAATGAGCTGCTTGTAATTTTTGGAGATTACTCCTGTGTCAGTTGGTTCATTTGCAAATATTTTCTCCCATTCTGATGGTTATCTTTTGGTCTTGTTTATGGTTTCCTTTGCTGTGCAAAAGCTTTGAAGTTTCATTAGGTCTCATTTGTTTATTTTTGTCTTTATTTCCATTTCTCTAGGAGATGGGTTAAAAAGGATCTTGCTGTGATTTATGTCATAGTGTTCTGCCTATATTTTCCTCTAAGAGTTTGATCATGTCTTGCCTTAAGTTTATGTCTTTAATCCATTTTGAGCTTATTTTTGTGTATGGCGTTAGGGAGTGATCTAACCTCAAATTTTACATGTACCTGTCCAGTTTTCCCAGCACAACTTATTGAAGAGGCTGTCCTTTCTCCACTGTGCATTCCTGCCACCTTTATCAAAGATAAGGTGACCATATGTGCATTGGTTTACTCTGGGCTTTCTATCCTGTTCCATTGATCTATCTTTCTGTTCTTGTGCCAGTACCATACTGACTTGATTACTGTAGCTTTGTAGTATACTCTGAAGCCAGGGAGCCTGATTCCTCCAGCTCTGTTTTTCGTTCTCAAGATTGCTTTGGTTATTCGGGGTCTATTGTGTTTTCATACACATTGTGAACTTTTTTATTCTAGTTCTGTGAAAAATGCCAGTGGTAGTTTGATAGAGATTGCATTGAATCTGTAGGTTGCTTTGGGTAGTACAGTCATTTTCACAATGTTTATTCTTCCAATCCAAGGACATGGTATATCTCTCCATCTGTTTGTCCCATCTTTAATATCTTTCATCAGTATCTTATAATTTTCTGCATTCAGGTCTTTTGTCCCCTTAGGTAGGTTTATTCCTAGATATTTTATTCTTTTTGTTACAATGGTAAATGGGAGTGTTTTCTTGATTTCACTTTCAGATTGTTCATTATTAGTGTATAGGAATGCCAGAGATTTCTGTGCATTAATTTTGTATCCTGCTACTTTACTAAATTCATTGATTAGCTCTAGTAGTTTTCTGGTAGCATCTTTAGGATTCTCTTTTTATAGTATCATGCCATCTGCAAACAATAACAGCTTTACTTCTTCTTTTCTGATTTGGATTGCTTTTATTTCCTTTTATTCTCTGATTGTTGTGGCTAAAACTTCTAAAACAATGTTGAATAAGAGTAGTGAGAGTGGGCAATCTTGTCTTGTTCCTGATGTTAGTGGAAATGGTTTCAGTTTTTCACCATTGAGGACGATGTTGGCTGTGTGTTTGTCATATATGGCCTTTATTATTTGAGGGAAGTTCCCTCTAGGCCTACTTTCTGGAGGGTTTTTTTAATCATAAACTGGTGTTGAATTTTGTCAAAATTTTTCTCTGCATCTATTGAGATGATCATATGGTTTTTCTCCTTCAATTTGTTAATATGGTATATCAGGTTTATTGATATGCATATATTGAAGAATCCTTGCATTCCTGGAATAAACCCCACTTGATCATGGTGTATGATCCTTTCAATGTGCTGTTGGATTCTGTTTGCTAGTATTTTGTTGAGGACTTTTGCATCTATCTTCATCAG
The DNA here is from genome assembly GCF_011762595.2 of Tursiops truncatus. Lineage (NCBI taxonomy): Eukaryota > Metazoa > Chordata > Mammalia > Artiodactyla > Delphinidae > Tursiops > Tursiops truncatus. The sequence goes on along the minus strand of NC_047055.1, from coordinate 81,161,134 downwards.
TGATATTGGCCTGTAGTCTTATTTCTTTGTGACATCCTTGTCTGGTTTTAGTGTCAGGGTGATGGTGGCCTCGTAGAATGAGTTTGGGAGTGTTCCTGCCTCTGCTATATTTTGGTTGAGTTTGAGAAGGATAGGTGTTAGCTCTTCTATAAATGTTTGACAGAATTTGCCTGTGAAGCCATCTGGTCCTGGGCTTTTGTTTGTTGGAAGATTTTTAATCACAGTTTCAATTTCAGTGCTTGTGATTTGTCTCTTCATATTTTCTATTTCTTCTTGATTCAGTCTTGGCAGGTTGTGCATTTCTAAGAAGTTGTCCATTTCTTCCAGGTTGTCCATTTTACTGGCATAGAGTTGCTTGTAGTAATCTCTCATGATCTTTTGTATATCTACTATGACAGTTGTTACTTCTCCTTTCTCAATTCTAATTCTATTGATTTGAGTCTTCTCCCTTTTTTTCTTGATGAGTCTGGCTAACCGTATATCAATTTTGTTTATCTTCTGAAAAAACCAGGTTTTAGTTTTCTTGATCTTTGCTATCATTTCCTTCATTTCTTTTTCATTTATTTCTGATCTAATCTTTATGATTTCTTTCCTTCTGCTAACTTTGGGTTTTTTTGTTCTTCTTTCTCTGATAGCTTTAAGTGCAGGGTTAGGTTATTTATCTGAGATGTTTCCTGTTTCTTAAGATAGGGTTGTGTTGCTATAAACTTCCCTCTTAAAACTGCTTTTTCTACATCCAATAGGTTTTGGGTCGTTGTGTCTCCATTGTCATTTGTTTCTATGTATATTTTGATTTCCTCTTTGATTTCTTCAGTGATCAGCTCGTTATTAAGTAGTGTATTGTTTAGCCTCCATGTGTTCGTATTTTTTTTACAGATCTTTTCCTGTAATTAATATCTAGTCTCATAGCGTTATGGCCAGAAAATATACTTGATACAATTTCAATTTTCTTAAATTTACCAAGGCTTGATTTGTGACCCAAGATATGGTCAATCCTGGAGAATAATCCATGAGCACTTGAGAAAAATGTGTATTCTGTTGTTTTTGGTTGGAATGTCCTATAAATATCAATTAAGTCCATCCTGTTTAATGTATAATTTAAAGCTTGTGTTTCGTTATTTATTTTCATTTTGGATGATCTCTCCATTGGTGAAAGTGGGGTGTTAAAGTCCCCAACTATGAATGTGTTACTGTCGATATCCCCTTTTATGGCTGTTAGTATTTGCCTTATGTATTGAGGGGCTCCTATGTTGGGTGCATAAATATTAACAATTGTTATACCTTCTCCTTGGATCGATCCCTTGATCATTACATTGTGTCCTTCTTTGTCTCTTCTAATAGTTTGTATTCTATAGTCTATTTTGTCTGATATGAGATTTGCTACTCCAGCATTCTTTTGGTTTCCATTTCCATGGAATATCTTTTTCCATCCCATTACTTTCAGTCTGTATGTGTCTCTAGGTCTGAAGTGGGTCTGTTGTAGACAGCATATATGGGTCTTGTTTTTATATCCATTCAGCCAATCTGTGTATTTTGGTGGGAGCATTTAGTCCATTTACATTTATGGTAATTTTCTATATGTGTGTTCCTATTCCCATTTTCTTAATTGTTTTGGGTTTGTTACTGTAGGTCTTTTTCTTTTCTTTTGTTTCTTGCCAAGAGAAGTTCATTTAACATTCGTAGTAAAGCTGGTTTGGTGGTGCTGAACTCTCTCAGCTTTTTCTTGTCTGTAAAAGGTTTAATTTCTTCATCAAATCTGAGTGAGATACTTGCTGGTTATAGTAATCTTGGTTGTAGTTTTTTCCCTTTAATCGCTTCAAATATATCTTGCCACTCCCTTCTGGCTTGCAGTGTTTCTGCTGAAAGATCAGTTGATTACCTTATGGGGATTCCCGTGGGTGTTTTTTGTTGTTTTTCCCTTGCTTCTTTTAATATGTTTCCTTTGTATTTAATTTTTGACAGTTTGATTAATATGTGTCTTTGCATATTTCTCCTTGGATTTATCCTGTATGGGACTCCCTGTGCTTCCTGGACTTGATTAACTATTTCCTTTCCCATATTAGCGAAGTTTTCAACTATAATCTCTTTTAATATTTTCTCAGTCCCTTTCTTTTTCTCTTCTTCTTCTGGAACCCCTATAATTCGAATGTTGTTGTGCTTAATGTTGTCCCAGATGTCTCTGAGACTGTCCTCAGTTCTTTTCATTCTTTTTTCTTTATTCTGCTCTGCACTAGTTATTTCCACTATTTTATCTTCCAGGTCACTTATCCGTTCTTCTGCCTCAGTTATTCTGCTATTGATCCCTTCTAGAGTAGTTTTAATTTCATTTATTGTGCTCCTCATCATTGCTTGTTTCACCTCTAGTTCTTCTAGGTCCTTGTTAAATGGTTCTTGCATTTTGTCTATTCTATTTCCAAGATTTTGGATCATCTTTACTATCATTATTCTGAATTATTTTTCAGATAGACCGCCTATTTCCTCTTCATTTATTAGGTCTGGTGGGTTTTTATCTTGCTCCTTCATCTACTGTGTGTTTTTCTGCCTTCTCATTTTGCTTCTCTTACTGTGTTTGGGGGTCTCCTTTTTGCAGGCTGCAAGTTCATAGTTCCTGTTGTTTTTTGCGTCTGTCCCCATGGCTAAAGTTGGTTCAGTGGGTTGTGTAGGCTTCCTGGTGGAGGGGGCTAGTGCCTGCGTTCTGCTGGATGAGCCTGGATCTTCTCTTTCTGGTGTGCAGATTCACGTCTGGTCATGTGTTTTGGGGTTTCTGTGAACTTACTATGATTTTAGGCAGCCTCTTTGCTAATGGGTGTGGTTGTGTTCCTGTCTTGCTAGTTGTTTGGCATAGGGTGTCCAACACTGTAGCTTGCTGGTCCTTGAGTGAAGCTGGGTGCTGGTGTTGATATGGAGATCTCTGGGAGTTTTTCGCCATTTGATATTATGTGGAGCTGGGAGGTCTCTTGTGGACCAGTGTCCTGAAGTTAGGTATCCCACCTCAGAGGCACAGCACTGACTGCTGGCTCCAGCACCAAGAGCCTTTCATCCACATGACTCAGAATAAAGGGAGAAAAAGTAGAAAGAAAGAAAGAAAGAAGAAAGAAAGATGGAAAGAAGGAAAGAAGAAAGGAAAGAAGGAAGGAAGGAAAGAAGGATAGAAGGAGGGAAGGAAGGAGGGAAGGAAGTTAAGAAAGAAAGAAAGAAAATTAGAATATAAAATAAAATAAAGTAAGATAAAATAAAGTTATTAAAATAAAAAATAATTATTAAGAAAAAAAATGTTTTTAAAAAGGAAAATACAAACAAAAAAATGGACGGATAGGACCCTAGGACAAATGGTGGAAGCAAAGCTATACCGACAAAATCTCACACAGGAGCATACACATACACACTCACAAAAAGAGGAAAAGGGGAAAAAATAATAAATCTTGCTCTCAAAGTCCACCTCCTCAATTTGGGGTGATTCATTGTCTATTCATGTATTCCACAGATGCAGGGTACATCAAGTTGATTGTGGAGCTTTAATCCGCTGCTTCTGAGGCTGCTAGGAGAGATTTCCCTTTCTCTTCTTTGTTCACACTGCTCCGGGTCTCACCTTTGGATTTTTCCCTGCCTCTGGGTGTAGGTCGCCGGAGGGCATCTGTGTTTTGCTCAGATCAGATGGGTTTAAAGTAGCAGCTGCGTTGGGGACTCTGGATCACTCAGTCCAGGGGGTGGAAGCGTGCAGATGCGTGTCGAGCCTGTGGTGGCAGAGGCCAGTGGGACGTTGCACCAGCCCGAGGCATGATGTGCATTCTCTGGGGAAGTTTTCCCTGCATCCTGGGACCCTGGCAGTGGCGGGCTGTACAGGCTCCCTGGAAGGGTGTGTGTGGATAGTGACCTGTGCTCACACACAGTCTTCTTCTAGGTGGCGGCAGCAGCAGCCTTATCCTCTCATGCCTGTCTCTGCGGTCCGCACTTTTAGCTGCAGCTCGTGCTCGTCTCTGGAGCTCCTTTAAGCAGCACTCTTAATCCCCTCTCCTTGCACACTAGGAAACAAAGGGGGAAGAAAAAGTCTTTTGCCTCTTCGGCAGGTCCAGAATTTTCCCGAGGCTGCCTCCCAGCTAGCTGTGGTGCACTAACCCCCTGCAGGCTGTGTTCACACTGCCAACACCAGTACTCTCCCTGCGCTCTGACCGAAGCCCAAGCCTCAGCTCCCAGCCCCCGTAGGAGGGTTTTTAATCACAGTTTCAATTTCAGTGTTTGTGACTGGTCTGTTTATATTTTCTGTTTCTTCCTGGTTCATTTTCCGAAGGTTGTGCTTTTCTAAGAATTTGTCCATTCCTTCCAGAGTGTCCATTTTATTGGCATAGATTTGGTTGTAGTAGTCTCCTAGGATGCTTTGTATTTCTGTGATGTCTATTGAAACTTCTCCTTTTTCATTTCTAATTCTATTGATTTGAGTCTTCTCTCTTTTTTTCTTGATGAATCTGGCTAATGGTTTATCAATTTTGTTTATCATGTCAAAGAACCCACTTTTAGTTTTATTGATCTTTGCTACTCTTTCCTTCTCTTCTTTTTCATTTATTTCTGATCTGATCTTTATGATTTCTTTCCTTCTGCTAACTTTGGGTTGGTTTTTTTTTTCTTTTTTCTCTACTTGTTTTAAGTGTAAGTTTAGGTTGTTTTCTTGACATATTTCTTGTTTCTTGAGGTAAGATTGTATGGCTATAAACTTCCCTCTTAGAACTGCTTTTGCTGCATCCCATAGGTTTGGGTCATCGTGTTTTCATTGTCATTTGTTTCTAGGTGTTTTTTGATTTCCTCTTTGGTTTCTTCAGTGATCTCTTGGTTATTTAGTAGTGTATATTTTAGCCTCAATGTGTTTCTATTTTTTAAACATTTTTTCCTGTAATTGATATCTACTCTTATAATATTGTGGTTTGAAAAGATACTTGATATGATTTCAATTTTCTTAAATTTGCCAAGGCTTGCTTTGTGACCCAGGATATTATCTATCCTGGAGAATGTTCCATGAGCACTTGAGAAGAAAGTGTATTCTGTTGTCTTTGGATGGAATGTCCTATAAATGTCAATTAAGTCCATCTTCTTTAATGTGTCATGTAAAGCTTGTGTTTCCTTATTTATATCCATTTTGGATGATCTGTCCATTGGTGAAAGTGTGGTGTTAATGTCCCCTGCTATGATTGTGTTTCTGTCTATTTCCCTTTTTATGGCTGTTAGTATTTGCCTTATGTATTGTGCTGCTCGTATGTTGGGTGCATAAATATTTACAATTTTATGTCTTCTTCTTGGATTGATCCCTTGATCATTATGTAGTGTCTTCTTTGTATCTTGTAATAGTCTTTGTTTTAAAGTTTATTTTCCCTGATATAAGAATTGCTACTCCAGCTCTTGATTTCCATTTACATGGAATATCTTTTTCCATCCCCTCACCTTCAGTCTGTATGTGTCCCTACCTCTGAAGTGGGCCTCTTGTAGACAGCATATATTCAGATCTTGTTTTTGTATCCATTCAGCCAGTCTATATCTTTTGGTTGGAGCATTTAATCCATTTACATTTAAGGTAATTATCGATATGTATATTCTTATTGCCATTTTCTTAATTGTTTTGGGTTTATTTTTGTAGGTCTTTTCCTTCTCTTGTGTCTCCTGCCTAGAGAAGTTCCTTTAGTATTTGCTGTAGAGGTGTTTTTTTTTTGTTGTTGCTGAATTCTCTTAGCTTTTGCTTATTTTTAAAGGTTTTAGTGTATTTGTCGAATCTGAATGAGATCCTTGCTGGGTAGAGTAATCTTGGTTGCAGGTTCTTCCCTTTCATCACTTTAAATATGTCCTGCCACTCCTTTCTGGCTTTCAGAATTTCTGCTGAATGATCAGCTGTTAACCTTATGGGGATTTTCTTGTATGTTATTTATTTTTTTCCCTTGCTGCTTTTAATATTTTTTCTTCGTTTTAAATTTTTGATCATGTGATTAATATGTGTCTTGGCGTGTTTCTCCTTGGATTTATCCTGTATGGGACTCTCTGTGCTTCCTGGTCTTTATTGACTACTTCCTTTCCCATATTAGGGAAGTTTTCAGCTATAATCTCTTCAAATATTTTCTCAGTTCCTTTCTTTTTCTCTTCTTCTTATGAGACCTGTATAATTCAAATGTTAGTTCATTTAATGTTGTCCCAGAGGTCTCTGAGACTGTCCTCAATTCCTTTCAGTCTCTTTTCTTTATTCCTCTCTGCCATAGTTATTCCCACCCTTTTATCTTCCAGGTCACTTATCTTTTTCTGCCTCAGTTATTTTGCTATTGGTTCCTTCTGGAGAATTTTTAATTTCATTTATTGTGTTGTCCATCACGGTTTGTTTGCTCTTTAGTTCTTCTATGCCCTTGTTAAACTTTTCTTGTATTTTCTCCATTCTCTCTCCAAGATTTTGGATCATCTTTACTATCATTACTCTGAATTCTTTTTCAGGTAGACTGCCTATTTAGTCTTAATTTGTTTGGTCTGGTGGTTTTTTACCTTACTCCTTCATCTGCTGTGTGTTTCTCTGTCTTCTCATTTTGGTTAACTTACTGTGTTTGTGGTCTCCTTTACACAGCCTGCAGGTTTGTATTTCCTGTTGTTTTTGGTGTCAGCCCCCAGTGGCTAGTGTTGGTTCAGTGGGTTGTTTAGGCTTTCTGGTGGATGGACTTTTTCCTGTTTCTGGTGGATGATTCTGGATCTTGTCTTTCTCCTGGGTAGGACTGCCTCCTGTGCTGTGTTTTAGGGTATCTGTGACCTTATCATGATTTTTAGCAGCCTCTCTGCTAATGGGTGAATTGTGTTCCTGTCTTGCTAGTTGTTTGGCATAGGTTGTCCAGCACTGTAGCTTGCTGGTCATTGATTGGAGGTGGGTCTTAGTGTTGAGATTGCCATCTCTGGGAGAGCTTTCACCATTTAATATTATGTGGAGCTCAGAGGTCTCTGGTAGAACAATATCCTAAACTCAGCTCTCACATCTCAGAGGCACAGGTCTGACACCCGTCCAGATCACCAAGATACTGTCAGCCACCTGGCTTTCATCCCTCAGTCTTCCACCTCTGCTACCTCCTTTTTGTTGTGGAAATCAGTTCTGTCTGATACCCAGGTTAATAGCTGTCTGGAAAGCCCTGGGACTCGGAGGAGTCTGGCACTCCTGGTGCGATTTGTCTTACCTGGCTTCTCTGGGAGACAGGTGGGGACTTGGGCCAGACTTTGCACCTGGTGTGAAGAGCCCACAACTGTTTACAAATCTTATTCTTTATGTCATACCATATACAAACGTTAACTTCAGAGATCTTAAATCTAAATAGAAGAACTAAAATGACAAATCTTCTAGTTGAAGCAATCTCAGTGTCACTGAGTTTTGTAAACATTTCCTTTTTTACACTTGTAGTATAGTTTATTTACAATGTTTCAGGTGTACAGAAAAGTGATTGTTATATGTATAAAGTGATTGTTTTATATATATGTGTATATATATATATATATATATATGGACATGGGGAAACTTAGGGCTGATGAATATATTCATTATCTTGATTGAAGTTTCACAGGTGTATGTACATGTCAAGACTAATCAAATTGTACACTTGAAATATGTGCAGTTTATTATATGCCAGCTAAACCTCAGTAAATCTGTTTAGTAAAAATAATACACAAGTATGCATTATATTAGCTGTCAGGAATATGACATCATTACATATCCTGTAGATTTTGGAAAACTCCAGTGTATATTACTAAGAGAATGAGAGTGAAAGTGACCAATAACATCTGAGAATTATTTCAAAAATTGTTTTGAACTCATGGCCCTCCTGAAAGGGAATTGTGGACCCTCCGGTGTCCCTGGACAGCATCAGTGTTGTACATGTTGACTTCTTTTTTTAGGCTACTTTTACCAAGATAAAATTAAACCCACAGGCCAGGGAAGGACGAGGTTTTGCGGATCATGAAATTCACATGATTTGGGAGTCCATCTCTGAGGAAAAGAATACAAAAATGTCTAACTTTTGCAAATCTTACACAACGTAGGATAAGGTGAAAACATTGTTTTCAAAGTTTTGCAAGGGGTTTTACAAACAAGGAGACCTTAAGATCAAATTTAATTAGCTATATAGTAAGTCTACATTTGATCACTGGCAACTATGGCTTTCATATTTCTACCTTCATAACCACGAAGCAAAAAGGAAACTCTTCCCCTTTAGCTTTAATTAGAAAAGTATAGTTGGATTCTGATGGGTCGACTCTGGATATATGTTCATCCCTATACAATCAAGAGTTATTGATTGAGGAGTAGGGCATCATGACTAATAGTCCCAACCAGAACAAAATGCTTTCATTGAGAAATATTTTTAAAAATGAAATACTATTGAATACACTATATTATATCTACTAATTTACCAGATAATATATCATAAACATCTTTCATGCCAATAAATATATATTCACTGATAGATATATCAACAATTCTCCATAGTGTACTGTATAGGTGAATGATCCATGCAGCTTGAAAAAAGTTCCCTTCATGTTTCCATTATATATTCTGTGCTTGAAAACAACTGGATTATATCATTTTTAATGACTCCATACTATTCCATTGCCTGAGTGTGCTAAGACGTACTTGTTTTATTTATTTATTTATTTATTTATTTATGTATTAACATGTTTTTTGAGTATAATTGCTTTACAATGGTGTGTTAGTTTCTGCTTTTTAAAACGGTGACTCACTTAAAAGTTTTTATTATAACATTAATACATTAACCTTGTAAGGTTTAAAAACCCAATTAGGTTTTCAATTTTATGAAAAATAATAAAACATTCTTGAATACTTGTCTACTTATTCCTTATGGAAAATGCCTAGGAGTGGTACTTGTTGGATTAAAGTTTGTGCATTTATTACGGCTTTAAAAATTATTTTTTGGGGTGTATAGTTGTTTTACAATGTTGGTTTCTTTCTACTGTACAGTATAGTGAAGCAGAACTCCCTGTGCTATATAACAGTTCTCATTAGTTATCTATTTTATACATATTAGAGTATATATGTCAATCCCATCTGCCACTTCCTCCCTTGGTGTCCATATATTTATTCTCTGGATCTGAGTCTCCATTTCTGCCTTGCAAACCAGTTCACTTGTATCATTTTACTAGATTCCACATATATGCATTAATATATGATATTTGCTTTTTTCTTTCTGACTACTTCACTCTGTATGAGAGTCTCTAGATCCATCCACGTCTCTACAAATGACCCAATTTTGTTCCTTTTTATGGCTGAGTAATATTCCATTGTATATATGTACCACATCTTCTTTATCCATTTGTCTGTCAATGGACATTTAGGTTGCTATTGTAATCTTGCTGCAATGAATATTGGAGTGCCTGTGTTTCTTTTTATAAACATCTTTATTGAAGTATAATTGCTTTAAAATGTTGTGTTGGGCTTCCCTGGTGGTGCAGTGGTTGAGAGTCTGCCTGCCGATGCAGGGGACATGGGTCCGTGCCCCGGTCCGGGATGATCCCACATGCCGCGGAGCAGCTGGGCCCGTGAGACATGGCCGTTGAGCCTGCGCATCCAGAGCCTGTGCTCTGCAATGGGAGAGGCCACAACAGTGAGAGGCCCGCATACCACACACACAAAAAAAAATGTTGTGTCAGTTTCTGCTGTATAACAAAATGAATCAGCTATATGTATATATATATATATATATCCCCATATACCCTCCCTCTTGTGTCTCCCACCCACCCTCCCAATTGCAACCCTCTAGGTGGTCACAAATCACTGAGCTGATCTCCCTGTTCTATGTGGCTTCTTCCCACTAGCTATCTAGTTTACATTTGTTAGTGTATATATGTCAAAGCTACTGTCTCACTTCATCCCAGATTACCATTCTCACCCTGTGTCCTCAAGTCCATTCTCTACATCTGCATCTTTATTCCTGTCCTGCACATAGGTTCTTCAGAATGTTTTTTTTTTTTTTAGATTCCATATATATGTGATAGCATATGGTATTTGTTTTTCTCTTTCTGACTAGCTGCACTCGGTATGACAGTCTCTTGATCCATCCACCTCATGACAAATAACTCAATTTCATTTCATTTTATGGCTGAGTAATATTCCATTGTATATATGTGCCACATCTTCTTTATCCATTGATCAGTCTATGGACACTTAGGTTGTATCCATGTTCTGCCTATTGTAAATAGTGCTGCAATGAACATTGTGGTGCATGACTCTTTTTGAATTATGATTTTCTTATGGTATATGCCCAGAGGTGGGACTGCTGAGTCATATAGTAATTCTATTTTTAGTTTCTTAAGGAACCTCCATACTATTCTCCATAGTGCTTGTATCAACTTACATTCCCACCAGCACTGCAGGAGGGTTCCCTCTTCTCCACATTCTCTCCAGCATTTATTGTTTGTAGATTTTCTTATGATGCCCATTCTAACTGGTGTGAGGTGATAATTCATTGGAGCTTTGATTTGCATTTCTCTAATAATTAGTGATGTTGAGCATCTTTTCATGTGCCACTTGGCCATCTGTATGTCTTCTTTGGTGAAATGTCTATTTAGGTCTTACTTTTTTAAAACATATTTACTGAAGTATAATTGCTTTACAATGGTGTGTTAGTTTCTGCTTTATAAAAACATGAATCAGCTTTACACGTACATATATCCCCGTATCTCCTCTGTCTTATGTCTCCCTCTCAACCCTCCCTATTCCACCCCTCTAAGTGGTCACAAAGCACCAAACTGATCTACCTGTGCTATGCGGCTGCTTCCTACTAGCTATCTACTTTATATTTAGTAGTATATATGAGTCCATGCCACTCTCTCACTTCATGCCAGCTTACCCTTCCTCCTCCCTGTGTCCTCAAGTCCATTCTCTACATCTGTGTCTTTATTCCTGTCCTGCCCCTAGGTTCTTCATAAGCATTTTTTTTAGGTTCCATACATATGTGTCAGCATATGGTATTTGTTTTTCTCGTTCTGACATACTTCATTCTGTATGACAGACTCTAGTTCCATCCACTTCTCTACAAATAACTCAATTTCATTTCACTTTATGGCTGAGTAATATTCCATTGTATATATGTGCCACATCATCTTCCACCAATTTTTTTTGATACTTACATTTATTTATTTTATGTATTCTTTTAAAGATACATAAAATACAGTAAGATACTTTAAATTTTTTAAAGGGCAAAAGTAAGAAAATCTTTTAATAAATTTATTTATTTATTTTTGGCTGCCTTGTGTCTTTGTTGCCATGTGCAGGCATTCTCTAGTTGTGGCAAGTGGGGGTTACTCTTCATTGTGGTGTGCAGGGTTCTCATTGTGGTGGCCTTTCTTGATGCAGAGCGTGGACTATAGGTGCACGAGCTTCAGTAGTTGTGGCACGTGTGCACAGTAGTTGTGGCTCGTGGACTCTAGAGTGCAGGCTCAGTAGTTGTGATGCACAGGCTTAGTTGCTCTGCAGTATGTGGGATCTTCCTGCACCAGGGCTCAATCCCGTGTCCCCTGCATTGGCAGGCGGATTCTTAACCACTGCACCACCAGGGAAGTCCCCTCACTTTTTTTTTTATATTCAAACAGAAAGTCACAAAATTATAATCATCTGCGTCAGTTCACTCAGTCCCATGTAATTAATTTTTTTTCATCTTGTTCTTTTGTTAGCACTTTTATAAGTTCATCAGTTTTCCATTTGAGTTATGAAAATGCTTATTCATTCAGTTCAGCAGTATAGTCAGTTACCAGAAACCTGTACTTGTCAGAGTCTTTTCCATGAATTCCTTTCAGATGAAACCCTTTTATAGGGATATATTTGCAAAAGCATCAGAGTACACCCAGACCTGTCTGTAAATGACAAAAGACTTAAAAATGACCATGGTTAAAGATTTCATGAAAGTTCATAATAATGCAATTGACAAGGAAATTTAGTTATTTCTGAGATATACATTTTAAAGTAATAACTAGAATTATGACTTATAACATTATACCAGAACATTAAGATTTTCAGAAATTTCATGTAATTTCTGAAACATTTATATTAACATATTTCCATACAAACAACCCAAAGAAAGTTTAGTATTAGTTGTTTTGTTTGTTTGTTTGTTTGTTTGTACTGCAGGTTCCTATTAGTCATCAATTTTATATGCATCAGTGTGTACATGTCAATCCTAATTGCCCAATTCAACACACCACCATCCCCAACCCAGGGCAATTTTCCCCCATTGGTGTCCATACTTTTGTTCTCTACATCTGTGTCTCAACTTCTGCCCTGAAAACAGGTTCACCTGTACCATTTTTCTAGGTTCCACATACATGCATTAATATACGATATTTGTTTTTCTCTTTCTGACTTACTTCACTCTGTATGACAGTCTCTAGATCCATGCACATCTCAACATATGACTAAATTATGTTCCGTTTTACAGCTGAGTAATATTCCATTGTATATATGTACCACAACTTCTTTATCCATTTGTCTGTTGATGGGCATTTAGGTTGCTTCCATGACCTGGCTATTGTAAACAGTGCTGCAATGAACATTGGGATGCATGTGTCTTTTTGAATTATGGTTTTCTCTGGGTATATGTACAGTAGTGGGATTGCTGGGTCATATGGTAATTCTATTTTTAGTTTTTTGAAGGAATTCCATACTGTTCTCCATAGTGGCTCTATCAATTTACATTCCCACCAACAGTGCAAGAGGGTTTCCTTTTCTCCACACCCTCTCCAGCATTTGTTGTTTGTAGATTTTCTGATGATGCACATTCTAACTGGTGTGAGGTGATACCTAATTGTAGTTTTGATTTCATTTATCTAATAATTAGTGACGTTAAGCAGCTTTTCATGTGCTTCTTGGCCATCTATATGTCTTCTTTGGAGAAATGTCTATTTAGGACTTCTGTCCATTTTTGGATTTGGTTGTTTGTTTCTTAATATTGAGCTGCATGAGCTGTTTATACATTTTGGTGATTAATCCTTTGTCTGTTGATTCATTTGCAAATATTTTCTCCCATTCTGAGGGTTGTCTTTTTGTCTTGTTTATGGTTTCCTTTGCTATGCAAAAGCTTTGAAGTTTCATTAGGTCCTTTTTTTTTTTTTTTTTTTTTTTGGTATGCGAGCCTCTCATGTTGTGGCCTCTCCCATTGTGGAGCACAGGCTCTGGACGTACAGGCTCAGTGGCCATGGCTCACGGGCCTAGCCTCTCTGTGGCATGTGGGATCCTCCCAGACCGGGGCACGAACCCGTGTCCCCTGCATCGGCAGGCAGACCCTCAACCACTGTGCCACCAGGGAAGCCCGTATTTTTAATTTTTGTTTTTATTTCCATTACTCAAGTAGGTGGATCAAAAAAGATCTTTCTGTGATTTATGTCAAAGAGCATTCTTTCTAAGTTTTCCTCTAAGAGTTTTTTATTGTACGGTCTTACATTTAAGTCTTCAATCCATTTTGAGTTTATTTTTGTGTGTGGTGTTAGGGAGTGTTCTAAATTCATTCTTTTACATGTAGCTGTCCAATTTTTCCAGCTCCACTTATTGAAGACACTTTCTTTTCTCCAGTGTATATCTTTGCCTCTGTAGTCATAGATTAGTTGACCATAGGTGCATGGTTTATCTCTGGGCTTTCTGTCTTGTTCCACTGATCTATGTTTCATTTTTCTGACAGTACCATGTTGTCTTGATTACTGTACCTTTGTAGTATAGTCTGAAGACTGGGAGTCTGATTCCTCCAGCTCCGATTTTTTCCCTCAAGACTGCTTTGGCTATTCAGGATCTTTTGTGTCTCCATACAAATTTTAAGATGATTTGTTCTAGTTCCGTAAAAAATGCTACTCGTAATTTGATAGGGATTACATTGAATCTGTAGATTGCTTTGGGTAGTATATTCATTTTTGCAATATTGATTCTTCCAATCCAAGAACATGGTATATGTCTCCATCTGTTGGTATCATCTTTAATTTCTTTCATCAGTGTCTCATAGTTTTCTTCATACAAGTCTTTTGTCTCCCTCAGTAGGTTTATTCCTAGGTATTCTGTTTTTTGTGTTGCAATGGTAAATGGGAATGTTTCTTTAATTTATCTTTCAGATTTTTCATCATTAGTGTGTAGGAATGAAAGAGATTTCTGTGCATTAATTTTGTACTGTGCAACTTTACCAAATTCATTGATTAGCTCTAGTACAATTCTGGTGGCATTTTTTTAGGATTCTTTATGTATAGTAGCATATATTATAGTCGAAAACTTCCCTAACATGGGAAAGGAAATGGGCATCCAAGTCCAGGAAGCACAGCAAGTCCCATACAGGATAAACCTAAGGAGAAACACACCTAGGAGAAACATAGTAATTAAATTGGCAAAAATTAAAGACAAAGAGAAATTATTGAAAGCAGCAAGGGAAAAATGATGAATAACATACAAGGGAACTCCCATAAGGTTAACAGCTGATTTCTCAGCAGAAACTCTACAAGCCAGAAGGGGTGGCATGATATGCTTAAAGGAATGAAAGGGAAGGACCTACTACCAAGATTTCTCTACCCTGCAAGGATCTCATTCAGATTCGAAGGTGAAATCAAAAGCTTTATAGACAAGCAAAAGCTAAGCGAATACAGCACCACCAAACCAGATCTACAACAAATGCTAAAGCAACTTCTCTAAGTGGGAAACACAATAGAAGAAAAGGATGTACAAAAACAAACCCAAAACAATTAGGAAAATGGTAAAAGGAACATACATATTGATAATTACCCTAAACGTGAGTGGATTAAATGCTCCAACCAAAAGACACCAGCCTGCTGAATGGATACAAAAACAAGACCCATATATGTGCTGTCTACTAGAGACCCACTTCAGACCAAGGTAAACACACAGACTGAAAGTGAGATGGAAAAAGATATTCCATGCCAACAGAAATCAAAAGAATGCTGGAGTAGCTATACTCATACCAGATAAAATAGATATTATAATAAAGAATGTTACAAGAGACAAGGAAGGACACTACTGAATGATCAAGGGATCAATCCAAGAAGAAGATATAACAATTATAAATACATATGCACCCAACATAGGAGCACCTCAACGTATAAGGCAACTGCTAACAGCTATAAAAGAGGAAATCAACAGGAACACAAAAATTGTGTGGGAATTTAACACCTCACTTACACCAATAGACAGATCATCCAAAATGAAAATAAATAAGAAAAGAGAAGCTTTAAGTTACATAATATACCAGATAGATTTAATTGTTATTTATAGGTCATTCCATCCAAAAACAGCAGATTAGACTTCTCAAGTGCGCATGGAACATTCTCCAGGATAGATCACATCTTGGGTCACAAATCAAGCCTCAGTAAATTTATGAAAACTGAAATCATATCAAGCATCTTTTCTGACCACAATGGTATGAGATTAAAAATGAACTACAGGGAATAAAAACATAAAAAAACACAAACACATGGAGACTAAACAATACGTTACTAAATGTCCAAGAGATCACTGAAGAAATCAAAGAGAAAATCAGAAAATACCTAGAGACAAATGACAATGAAAACACGAAGATCCAAAACCTATGGGATTCAGAAAAAGTAGGTCTATGAGGGAAGGTTATAGCTATACAACCTACCTCAAGAAACAAGAAAAATCTCAAGTAAACAATCTAACCTTATACCTAAAGGAACTAGAGAAAGAAGAACAAACAAAACCCAAAGTTAGCAGAAGGAAACAAATCATCAAAGTCAGAGCAGAAATAAATGCAATAGAAACAAAGATCAATAAAACTAAAAGCTGGTTCTTTGAGAAGATAAACAAAATGGATAAACCATTAGCCAGACTCATCAAGAAAAAGAGGGAGAGGACTCAAATCAATAAAATTAGAAATGAAAACGGAGAAATTACAACAGACACCGCAGAAATAAAAAGCGTCCTTAGAGACTACTACAAGCAACTCTATGCCAATAAAATGGACAACCTGGAAGAAATAGACAAGTTCTTAGAAAGTTATAACCTTCCAAGACTGAACCAGGAGGAAACAGAAAATATGAACAGACCAATCACAAGTAATGACATTGAAACTGTGATTTTAAATCTTCTAACAAACAAAAGCCAGAGACAGTAGAAGATGGTGGAAGAGTAGGATGAGGAGATTGCCTTCCTCCCCACAGATACATCAGAAATACATCTACACGTGGAACTCCTCCTATAGAACACACACTGAACATGGGCAGAAGACCTCAAACCTCCCAAAAGGCAAGAAACTCCCCACATACTTGGGTAGGGCCAAAGAAAAAAGAATAAACATAGACAAAAGAATAGAGATGGGACCTGCAGCAGTGGGAGGGAGCTGTGAAGGAGGAAAGGTTTCCACATACTAGAAGCCCTTTCACGGGTGGAGACTGCACGTGGCGGAGGGGGAAAGCTTTAAAGCCACGGAGGAAGCATAGCAACAGGGGTGCAGAGGGCAAAGCGGAGAGATTCCCGCACAGAGTATCAGTACCGACCAGCACTCACCAGCCTGAGAAGCTTGTCTGCTCAGCCACCGGGACGGGAGTTTAGATCCCAGGGAGATGACTGGATTTGGTGGCATGAACACAGCCTGAAGGGGTTATTGTGCCACGGCTAGCCAGGAGGGAGTGCGGGAAAAGTCTGGAGCTGCCGAAGAGACAAGAGACATTTTCTTGCCTCTTTGTTTCCTGGTGTGCGAGGAGAGAGGATTAAGACCGCTGCTTAAAACAGCTCCAGGGACCAGCACAAGCCACGTCTATCAGCCCAGATCCCAGAGGCGGGCATGAGATGCTAAGGCTGCTGCTGCAGCCACCAAGAAGCCAGTCTGTGAGCACAGGTAACTACCCCCACCTCACCTCCTGGGAGACTGTGCAGCCCGCCACTGCCAAGGTCCCATGATCCAGGGAAAACTTCCCTGGGAGAATGTACGGCATGCCTCCAGCTCCTGCAACGTCACGCCAGCATCTGCAGCTGGAGGTTCACCCTGCATCCGTACGCCTCCCTCCCCCCAGCCTGAGTGAGCCAGAGCCCCCAAATCGGTGGCTCCTTTAACCCTTTCCTGTCTGAGGGAAGTGCAGGCACCCTCAGGCAACCTAAACAGAGGCGGGGACAAATCCAAACCTGAACCCTGGGAGCTCTGTGAACAAAGATGAGAAAGAGAAATTTCTTCCAGCAGCCTCAGAAGTAGTGGATTAAAGCTCCACAATCAATTGATGTACCCTGCATCTGTGGAATAATTGAATAGACAATAAATCATCCCAATTTGAGTAGGTGGATTTTGCGAGCAAGAGAGATTATTTTTTCCCCTTTTCTGATTTTGGTGAGTGTGTATGTGTATGATTCTGTGTGAGATTTTGTCTGTATAGCTTTGCTTTCACCATTTGCCCTAGGGTTCTTTCTGTCCGTTTTTTTTGTTGTTGTTGTTGTTTTTACTTTTGTAAATTTTTTCTTAATAATTATTTTTATTATTTTATTTTATCTTATTTTATTTTATCATCAATCTTTCTTTCTTTTTTCTTTCTTTCTTTCTTTCTTTCTTTCTTTCTTTCTTTCTTTCTTTCTTTCTATATTTTCTCCCTTTTATTCTGAGCCGTATGGAAGACAGTCTCTTGGTGCTCCAGCCAGGCGACAGGGCTGTGCCACTGAGGTGGGAGAGCCAACTTCAAGACACTGGTCCACAAGAGACCTCCCAGATCCATGTAATATCAAACAGTGAAAATCTCTCAGAGATCTCCATCTCAACGCCAACACCCAGCTTCACTCAACAACCAGCAAGCTACAGTGCTGGACACCATATGCCAAACAACTAGCAACACAGGAACACAGCCCCATCTGCTAGCAATGATGCTGCCTAAAATCATAATAAGGCCACAGACATCCCCAAACACATCACTGGACGTGGACCAGCCCAGCAGAAAGACAATATCCAGCCTCATCAACCAGAACACAGGCACTAGATCCCTCCACCAGAAAATATATACAACCCAGTGAACCAACATTAGCCACTGGGGAGAGACACCAAAAACAACGGGAACTCAGAACCAGCAGCCTGCAAAAAGGAGACCCCAAGCACAGTAAGATAAGCAAAATGGGAAGACAGAAAACACACATCAGTTGAAGGAGCAAGGTAAAAACCAACCAGACCTAAAATATGAAGAGGAAATAGGCAGTCTACCTAAAAAAGAATTCAGAATAATGATAGAAAAGATGACCCCAAATCTTGGAATAGAGAAATGCAAGATATGTATGTGTATATATATATATATATATATATATATATATATATATATATATATATATATATATATTTGCAGTACGCCAGCCTCTCACTGTTGTGGCCTCTCCCATAGCGGCCATGTCTCACAGTGCCAGCCACTCCGTGGCATATGGGATCTTCCCAGACCAGGGCACGAACCCGTGTATCCTGCATCAACAGGTGGACTCTCAAGCGCTGCGCTACCATGGAAGCCTGCAAGAAACATTTAACAAGGACCTAGAAGAACAAAAGAGGAAACAAGAAATAATGAACAACACAATAAATGACATTAAAAATAATCTAGAAGGGAACAATAGCAGAATAACTGAGGCAGAAGAACGGATAAGTGGCCTGGAAGATAAAATAGTGGAAATAACTACTGCAGAGCAGAATAATGAAAGAAGAATGAAAAGAACTGAGGACAGTCTCAGAGACCTCGGGACAATATTAAACGTACCAACATTTGAATTATAGGGGTCCCAGAAGAAGAAGAGAAAAAGAAAGGGACTGAGAAAATATTTGAAGAGGTTATAGTTGAAAATGTCCCTAATATGGGAAAGGAAATAGATAATCAAGTCCAGGAAGTGCAGAGAGTCCCATACAGGATAAATCCAAGGAGAAACATGCCAAGACACATATTAATCAAACTGTCAAAAATTAAATACAAAGAAAACATATTAAAAGCAGCAAGAGAAAAACAACAAATAACACACAAGGGAATCCCCATAAGGTTAACAGCTAATCTTTCAGCAGAAACTCTACAAGCCAGAAGGGAGTGTTAGGACATATTTAAAGTGATGAATGAGAAAAACCTACAACCAAGATTCCTCTACCCAGCAAGGATATCATTCAGATTTGTTGGAGAAATTAAAACCTTTACAGACAAGCAAAAGCTGAGAGAGTTCAGCACCACCAAACCAGCTTTACAACAAATGCTAAAGGAACTTTTCTAGGCAAAAAACACAAGAGAAGGAAAAGAATTACAATAACAAACCCAAAATAATTTAAGAAAATGGGAATAGGAACATACATATCAATAATTACCATAAATGTAAGTGGATTAAATGCTCCCACCAAAAGACACAGACTGGCTGAATGGAATAAAAAATAAGACCCCTATATATGCTGTGTAAAAGAGACCCAGTTCAGACTTAAGGACACATGCAAACTGAAAGTGAGGAGTTGGAAAAATATATTCCATGCAAATGTAAATCAGAAGAAAACTTGAGTAGCAATTCTCATATCAGACAAAATAGACTTTAAAATAAAGACCATTACAAGACAGAAAGAAGGACAGTACATAATGATCAAGGGGACAATCCAAGAAGAAGATATAACAATTTAAATATTTATGCACCCAACATTGGAGCACCTCAATACATAAGGCAAATACTAACAACCATAAAAGGGGAAATCGACAGTAACACAATCATAGTAGGGGACGTTAACACCCCACCTTCACAAATGGACAGATAATACAAAATGAAAATAAAAAAGGAAACACAAAGTTTAAATGATATATTAAACAAGATGGACTTAATTGATATTTGTAGGACATTCCATCCAAAAACAACAGAATGCATATTTTTCTCAAGTGCTCATGGAACATTCTTCAGGATAGATCATACCGTGGGTCACAAATCCAGCCTTGGGAAATTTAAGAAAATTAAAATCATATCAAGTATCTTTTCTGACCACAATGCTATGAAACTAGATACTAATTACAAGAAAATATATATAAAAATAAGAACACATGGAGGTTAAACAGCACATTACTTAATAACGAAGTGACCACTGAAAAAATCAAAGAGGAAATTAAAAAATACCTAGAAACAAATGACAATGGAGACACAATGAGCCAAAT
This sequence comes from Tursiops truncatus, assembly GCF_011762595.2. Taxonomy (NCBI): domain Eukaryota; kingdom Metazoa; phylum Chordata; class Mammalia; order Artiodactyla; family Delphinidae; genus Tursiops; species Tursiops truncatus. The sequence continues at coordinate 81,141,004 of NC_047055.1, read as the reverse complement.
AGTATGGGATGCACCAAAAGTAATTCTAAGAGGGAAGTTTAAAGCAATACAATCCTACGTTAAGAAACAGGAAACATTTCAAATAAAGAACACAACCTTGCACATAAAGCAATTAGAGAAAGAAGAACAAAAAAACCCTCAATGTTAGCACAAGGAAAGAAATCATAAAGATCAGGTCAGAAATAAATGAAAAAGAAATGAAGGAAAAGATAGCAAAGATCAATAAAACTAAAAGCTAGTTCTTTGAGAAGATAAAGAAAATTGATAATCCATTAGCCAGACACATCAAGAAAAAAAGGGAGAAGACTCAAATCAATAGAATTAGAAATGAAAATGGAGAAGTAACATCTGACACTGCAGAAATACAAAGGATCATGAGAGATTACTACAAGCAACTCTATGCGAATATAATGGACAACCTGGAAGAAATGGACAAATTCATAGAAATGAACAACCTGCCGACAATTAACCAGGAAGAAATAGAAAATATGAACAGACCAGTCACAAGCACTGAAAATGAAACTGTGATTGAATATCTTCCAACAAACAAAAGCCCAGGACCAGATGACGTCACAGGCTAATTCTTTCACACATTTAGAGAAGAGCTAACACCTATCATTCTCAAAATCTTCCAAAATATAGCAGACGGAGGAACACTCCCAGACTCATTCTACGAGGCCACAATCACCCTGATACCAAAACCAGACATAGATGTAACACAGAAAGAAAACTACAGGCCAATATCACTGATGAACATAGATCCAAAATCGTCAACAAAATTCTAGCAAACAGAATCAAACAGCACATTAAAAGGATAATACATGATTATCTAGGGCTTTAATCTAGGATTGCAAGTATTGTGCAATATACACAAATCAAAGAACATGATACACCATATAAACAAATTGAAGTGGAAAAACGATATGATCATCTCAATAGATGCAGAGATCGCTTTCAACAAAATTGAACACCCATTTAATCTAAAAACACTGCAGTAAGTAGGCATAGAGGGGAACTTTCCTCAACATAATAAAGGCCATATATGCCAAACCCACAGCCAACATCATCCTAAATGGTGAAAAACTGAAAGCATTTCCACTAAGATCAGGAAAAAGACAAGTTTGCCCACTCTCACCACTCTTGTTCAACATAGTTTTGGAAGTTTTAGCCAGAGCAATCACAGAATAAAAATAAATAAAAGAAATCAAAATCAGAAAATAAGAAGTAAAGATGTCACTGTTTCCAGATGCCTTGATACTCTACATAGAGAATCCTAAAGATGCTACCAGAAAACTACTAGAGCTAATCAATGAATTTGGTAAAGTTGCAGGATACAAAATTAATGCAGAGAAATCTTTGGCATTCTTATACACTAGTGATGAAAAATCTGAAAGTGAAATTAATAAAACACTTCCCATTTACCATTGCATCAACAAGAATAAAATGTCTAGGAATAAACTTACTTAAGGAGACCAAAGATCTGTATGCAGAAAATTGTAAGACACTGATGAAAGAAAGTAAAGATGATACAAATAGATGGAGAGATATACCATGTTCTTAGATTGGAAGAATCAACACTGTGAAAAAGACTCTACTACCCAAAGCAATCTACAGATTCAATGCAATCCCTATCAAACTACCACTGGAATTTTTCACAGAACTACAACAAGAAATTTCACAATTTGTATGGAAACACAAAAGGCCTCGAATAGCCAAAGCAATCTTGAGAACAAGACATGGAGTTGGAGGAATCATGCTCCCTGACTTCAGACTATACTACAAAGCTACAGTAATCAAGACAGAATGGTACTGGCACAAAAACAGAAATATAGATAAATGGAGCAGGATAGAAAGCCGTGAGTGAAACCCATGCACATATGGTCATGTTATCTTTTATAAAGGAGGCAAGAATGTACAGTGGATAAAAGACAGCCTCTTCAATAAGTGTGCTGGGAAAACTGGACAGCTACATGTAAAAGTATAAAGTTAGAACACTCCCTAACACCATACACAAAAATAAACCCAAAATGGATTAAAGACCTAAATGTAAGGTCAGACACTATCAAACTCTTAGAGGAAAACATAGGTAGAACACTCTATGACATACATCACAGCAAGATCCTTTTTGACCCACCTCCTAGAGAAATGGAAATAAAAACAAAAGTAAATAAATGGGACCTAATGAAACCTAAAAGCTTTTGCACAGCAAAGAAAACCATAAGCAAGATGAAAAAACAACCCTCAGAATGGGAGAAAATATTTGCAAATGAAGCCACTGACAAAGGATTCATCTACAAAATTTACAAGCAGCTCATGCAGCTCAATAACAAAAAAACAAACAACCCAATCCAAAAATGAGCAGAAGACCTAAATAGAAATTTCTCTAAAGAAGATATACAGATTGCCAACAGCACATGAAAGAATGCTCAGCATCATTAATCATTAGAGAAATGCAAATCAAAACTACAGTGAGATATCATCTCACACCAGTCAGAATGGCCATCATCAAAAAATCTAGAAACAATAAATGCTGGAGAGGGTGTGGAGAAAAGGGAACCCTCTTGCACTGCTGGTGGGAATGTGAATTGGTTCAGCCACTATGGAGAACAGTATGGAGGTTCCTTAAAAAACTACAAATAGAACTACCATATGACCCAGTAATCCCACTACTGGGCATACACCCTGAGAAAACCAAAATTCAAAAAGAGTCATGTACCAAAATGTTCATTGCAGCTCTATTTACAATAGCCCGGAGATGGAAACAACCTAAGTGCCCATCATCAGATGAATGGATAAAGAAGATGTGGCACATATATACAATGGAATATTACTCAGCCATAAAAAGAAACGAAATTAAGCTATTTGTAATGAGGTGGATAGACCTAGAGTCTGTCATACAGAGTGAAGTAAGTCAGAAAGAAAAAGACAAATACCATATGCTAACACATATATATGGAATTTAAGAAAAAAAATGTCATGAAGAACCTAGGGGTAAAGCAGGAATAAAGACGCAGACCTCCTAGAGAATGGACTTGAGGTTGTGGGGAGGGGGAAGGGTGAGCTGTGACAGGGCGAGAGAGAGTCATGGGCATATACACACTAACAAACGTAGTAAGGTAGATAGCTAGTGGGAAGCAGCCGCATGGCACAGGGATATTGGCTCGGTGCTTTGTGACAGCCTGGAGGGGTGGGATAGGGAGGGTGGGAGGGAGGGAGACGCAAGAGGGAAGACATATGGGAACATATGTTTATGTATGACTGATTCACTTTGTTATAAAGCAGAAACTAACACACCATTGTAAAGCAATTATACCCCAATAAAGATGTTAAAAAAAAAAAAACTATAGTGAGATATCATCTCACACCGGTCAGAATGGCCATCATCAAAAAATCTAGAAACAATAAATGCTGGAGAGGGTGTGGAGAAAAGGGAACCCTCTTGCACTGTTGGTGGGAATGTAAATTGATACAGCCACTATGGAGAACCGTATGGAAGTTCCTTAAGAAACTAAAAATAGAACTTACATTCGCGCTAGCAATCCCACTACTATGCATATACCCTGAGAAAACCATAATTCAAAAATAGTCATGTACAAAAATGTTCATTGCTGCTCTATCTACAATAGATAGAACATGGAAGCAACCTAAGTGCCCATCAACAAATGAAGGAACAATGAAGATGTGGCACATATATACAATGGAATATTGCTCAGCCATAAAAAGAAATGAAATTGAGTTATTTGTAGTGAGGTGGAAGGTCCTAGAGTCTGTCATACAGAGTGAAGTACGTCAGAAAGAGAAAAACAAATACCATATGCTAACACATATAAATGGAATGTAAGAAAAAAAAGTCAGGAAGAACCTAGGGGTAAGACGGGAATAAAGACACAGACCTACTAGAGTATGAACTTGAGGATATGTGGAGGGGGAAGCGTAAGCTGTGACAAAGTGAGAGAGTGGCATGGAATTATCAACTCTACCAAACGTAAAATAGATAGCTAGTGGGAAGTAGCCACATAGCACAGGGAGATCAACTAGGTGGTTGGTGACCTCCTAGAGGTTTGGGATATGGAGCATGGGAGGGAGGGAGACACAAGAGGGAAGAGATATTAGAACATATGTATATGTATAACTGATTCACTTCTTTATAAAGCAGAAACTAACACACCCTTTTAAAGCAATTATACTCCAATAAAGATGTTAAAACAAAAACAAAACAAAACAAAACAAGAAAAGTCCAGGACCAGATGGCTTCACAGGTGACTTCTCTCAAACATTTAGAGAGAGCTAACACCCATCCTTCTCAAACTCTTCCAAAAGTTTGCAGAGGAAGGAACAATCCCAAACTTATTCTATGGGGCCACCATCACCCTCATACCAAAACCAGACAAAGATTACACCTATTTTTTTTTCCTGCAGTACACAGGCCCCTCTCACTGTCGTGGCCTCTCCCGTTGTGGAGCACAGGCTCTGGACACGCTGGCTCAATGGCCATATCTCATGGGCCTAGCCTATCTGCGGCATGTGGGATCTTCACGGACCGGGGCATGAACCCGTGTCCCCTGCATCAGCAGGCAGACTCTCAACCACTGCGCCACCAGGGAAGCCCTACACCTATTTTTTGATTGGAGTGTTTGCTTTTACTGATATTAAGCTGCCTGAGCTTCTCGTATATTTTGGAGATTAATCCTTTTTCACATACTTTGTTTGCAAATATTTTCTCTCATTCTGAGCATTGTCTTTTTGCCTTGTTTATGGTTTCCTTTTCTTTCTTTTTTTTTTTAAACATCTTTATAGGGGTATAATTGCTTTACAATGGTGTGTTAGTTTCCACTTTATAACAAAGTGAATCAGTTATACATTTACATTTATACCCATATCTTTTCCCACTTGTGTATCCCTCTCTCCCACCCTCCCTTTCCCACCATTCTAGGTGGTCACAGAGCACTGAGGTGATCTCCCTGTGTTATGCAGCTGCTTCCCACTAGCTATCGATTTTATCTTTAGAAGTGTATAAATGTCCATGCCACTCTCTCACTTTGTCCCAGCTTACAATTTCCCCTAACCGTATCCTCAAGTCCATTCTCCAGTAGGTCTGCATCTTTATTCCCATGTTGCCACTGGTTCTTCATGACCATTTTTTTTCTTTTTAGATTCCATATATATGTGTTAGCATATGGTATTTGTTTTTTCTTTCTGACTTAGTTCACTCTGTATGACAGACTCCAGGTCAATCCACCTCACTACAAATAACTCAATTTCGTTTCTTTTTATTGCTGAGTAATATTCCATTGTATATGTGTGCCACATATTCTTTACCCATTCATCTGTCAATGGACACATAGATTACTTCCATGTCCTGGCTATTGTAAATGGAGCTGCAATGAACATTGTGGTACATGACTCTTTTTGAATGATGGTTCTCTCAGGGTATATGCTGAGTAGTTGGATCACTGGGTCGTATGATAGTTCTATTTATACATTTTTTAGGAACCTCCATACTGTTCTCCATAGTGGCTGTATTAATTGACATTCCCACCAACAGTGCAAGAGGGTTCGCTTTTCTCCATACCCTCTCCAGCATTTATTGTTTCTAGGTTTTTTGATGATGGAATTTTCTGACTGCTGTGTGGTTATACCTTATTGTAGTTTTGAATACATTTCTCTAATGATTAGTGATGTTGAGCATCTTTTCATATGTTGGTTGGCAATCTCTGTCTTTCTTGGAGAAATGTCTATTTAGGTGTTCTGCCCATTTTTGGATTGAGTTGTTTGTTTTTTTTCATATTGAGCTGCTTGTAAATTTTTTAGATGAATCCTTTGTCAGTGGTTTCATTTGTAAATATTTTCTCCCATTCTGAGGATTGTGTTTTCAATGTGTTTATGGTTTTCTTTGCTCTGCAAAAGCTTTTAGGTTTCATTACGTCCCATTTGTTTATTTTTGTTTTTATTTCCATTTCTCTAGGAGGTGGGTCAAAAAGGATCTTGCTGTGATGTATGTCAGAGAGTGTTCAGTCTATGTTTTCCTCTACAGTTTTGAGAATGTCTGCCCTTACATTTAGGTCTTCAATCCATTTTGAGTTTATTTTTGTGTATGGTATTAGGGAGTGTTCTAATTTCCTTCTTTTACATGCAGCTGTCATGTTTTACCAGCACCACTTATTGAAGAGGCTGTCTTTGCTCCACTGTATATTCTTGCCTCCTTTATCAAAGATAAGGTGACCATATGTGCGTGGGTTTATCTCTGGGCTTTCTGTCCTTTTCCATTTATCCATACTTCTGTTTTTGTGCCAGTACCATGCTGTCTTCATTACTCTTGCTTTGTCGTATAGTCTGAAGTCAGAAATCCAATTCCTCCAGCTCCCTTTTTCTTTCTCTAGATTGTTTTGGCTATTCAGGGACTTTCGTGTTTCCATGCATATTGTGAAATTTTTTGTTCTAGTTCTGTGAAAAATGCCAGTGGTAATTTGATAGGCATTGCTTTGAATCTGTAGATTGCTTTGGGTAATAGAGTCATTTTCACAATGTTCATTCTTCCAATCCAAGAATATGGTATATCTCTCCATCTATTTGTATCATCTTTAATTTCTTTCCTCAGTGTCTTATAATTTTCTACATACAGGTCTTTTGTCTCCTTAGGTAGGTTTATTCCTAGATATTTTATGCTTTTTGTTGCAATGGTAAATGACAGTGTTTTCTTAATTTCACTTCCAGATTTTTCTTGATTAGTGTATAGGAATGCAAGAGATTATTGTGCATTAATTTTGTATCCTGCTACTTTACTAAATTCATTGATTAGCTCTAGTAGTTTTCTGGTAGCATCTTTAGGATTCTCTATGAAAGGTATCATGTGATCTGGAAACAGTGACACCTTAATTTCTTGCTTTCTGATTTGCATTACTTTTATTTCTTTTTCTTCTCTAATTGCTGTGGCTAAAGCTTCCAAAGCTATTTGAATAATAATGGTGAGAGTAGGAAACCTTGTCTTGTTCCTGATCTTAGTGGGAATAGTTTCACTTTTTCACCATTGAGGACAATGATGGCTGTGTGTTTGTGATATATGGCCTGTATTATGTTGAGGAAATTTCCCTCTATGCCTAATTTCTGGTGGGTCTTTATCATAAATGGCTGTTGAAATTTGTCTAAAGTTTTCTCTGTATCTATTGAGATGATCATATGGTTTTTCTCCTTTAATATGTTAATATGGTGTATCACATTGCTTGATTTGCGTATATTGAAGAATCCTTGCCTCCTTGTGATAAACCCCACTTAGTCATGGTGTATGATCCTTTTAATGTGCTGTTGGATTCTGTTTGCTGGTATTTTGTTGAGGATTTTAGCATCTGTGTTCATCAGTGATGTTTTCCTGTAGTTTTCTTTCTTTGTGACAAATTTTTATATTTTTGATATCACGGTGATGGTGGCCTCGTAGCAAGTGTTTGGGAGTGTTCCTCCCTCTGATATATTTTGGAAGAGTTTGAGAAGGATAGGTGTTACCTCTCCTCAAAATGTTTGATACAATTTGCCTCTGGTGCCATCTGGCCCTGGGCTTTTGTTTGTTGGAAGATTTTTAATCACAGTTTCAATTTCAGTGCTTGTGATTAGTCTGTTCATATTTTCTATTTCTTCCTGGCTCAGTCTCGGAAGGTTGTGCATTTCTAAGAATTTGTCCATTTCTTCCAGATTATCCAATTTATTGGCATAGTGTTGCTTGTAGTAATCTCTCATGATCCTTTGTATTTCTGCAATTTCAGTTGTTACTTCTCTTTTTTCGTTTCTAATTCTATTGATTTGAGTCTTCTCCCTTTTTTCTTGATGAGTCTTACTAATGGTTTATCAGTGTTGTTTATCTTCTCAAAGAACCAGCTTTTAGTTTTATTCATCTTTGCTATCGTTTCTTTCATTTCTTTTTCATTTATTTCTGACCTGATCTTTTTCATTTCTTTTTGCCAACTTTACGGTTTTTATGTTCCTCTTTCTCCAATTTGTTTAGGTGTAATATTAGGTTGTTTATTTGAGATGTTTCTTGTTTCATAAGGTAGAATTGTATTGCTATAAAATTCCCTCTGAGAACTGATTTTGCTGCATCCCATAGGTTTTGGGTCATCGTGATTTCATTGTCATTTGTTTCTAGGTATTTTTTGATTTCCTCTTTGTTTCTTCAGTGATCTCTTTCTTATTAAGTAGTGTACTGTTTAGCCTCCTTTTGTTTTTATTTTTTACATTGTTTTCCTGTGATTGATATTTAGTCTTATAATGTTGTGGTCAGAAAAGTTACTTGATAACATTTTAATTTTCTTAAATTTACCAAGGCTTGATTTGTGACCCAAGATATGATCTATCCTGGAAAATAATCCATGAGCACTTGAGAAAAATGTGTATTCTGTTGTTTTTGGTTGGAATGTCCTATAAATATCAATTAAGTCCATCCTGTTTAATGTATAATTTAAAGCTAGTGTTTCCTATTTATTTTAATTTTGCATGACCTGTCCATTGGTGAATGTGGAGTGTTAATGTCCACTACTATGATTGTGTTACTGTCAATTTCCCCTTTTATGGCTGTTAGTATTTGCCTTATGTATTGTGGTGTTCTTATATTGGGTGCATAAATATTTACAATTGTTATATCTTCTTCTTGGATTGATCACTTGATCATTATGTAGTGTGCGTCTTTGTCTCTTGTAATAGTCTTTGTTTTAAAATCTATTTTGTCTGATATGAGAATTGCTACTCCAGCTCTCTTTTGATTTCCATTGCTTGGAATATTTTTTTCCGTCCCCTACCACTCAGTCTGTATGTGTCGCTAGGTCTGAAGTGGGTCTCTTGTAGACAGCATATATATGGGTCTTGTTTTTGTATCCATTCAGCCAATCTATGTCTTTTGGTTGTAGCATTTAATCCACTTACAATTAAGGTAATTATTAGTTGTAACATATGTATGTTCCTATTACCATTTTCTTAACTGTTTTGAGTTTGTTATTGTGGGTCTCTTCCTTCTCTTGTCTTTCCTGCCTAGAGAAGTTCGTTTAGCAGTTGTTGTAAAGCTGGTTTGGTGGTGCTAAATTCTCTTAGCTTTTCCTTGTCTGTAAAAATTTTAATTTCTCCATCAAATCTGAATGAGATCCTTGCTGGGTAGAGTAATCTTGGTTGTTGGTTTTTCTCCTTCATTACTTTAAATATGTCCTGCCACTCCCTTCTCGCTTTCAGAGTTTCTGCTGAAAGATCAGCTGTTAACCTTATGGGGATTCCCTTGTGTGTTATTTGTTGTTTTTCCCTTGCTGCTTTCTATATTTTTCATTGTATTTAATTTTTGATAGTTTGATTAATATGTGTCCTGGTGTGTTTCTCCTTGGATTTATCCTGTATGGGACTCTCTGTGTTTTCTGGACTTGATTAATTATTTCCTTTCCCATATTAGTGAAGTTTTCAACAATGATCTATGCAAATATTTTCTCAGTCCCTTTCTTTTTCTCTTCTTCTTCTGGGACCCCTATAATTCGAATGTTGTTGCATTTACTGTTGTCCCAGTGGCCTCTTAGACTGTCCTCAATTGTTTTCATTCTTTTTTCTTTATTCTGCTTTGCAGTAGTTATTTCCACTATTTTATCTTCCAGGTCACTTATCCGTTCTTCTGCCTCAGTTGTTCTGCTCCTGTTCCCTTCTAGAGAATTTTTAATTTTATTTATTTTGTTGTTCATCACTATTTGTTTGCTCTTTAGTTTTCTACGTCCTTGTTAAAGGTTTCTTGTATTTTCTCCATTCTATTTCCAAGATTTTGGACCATCTTTACTATCACTATTCTGTATTCTTTTTCAGGTAGGCTGCGTATTTCCTCTTCATTTGTTAGGTCTGGTGGGTTTTTGCCTTGCTCCTTCATCTTCCGTGTGTTTCTCTGTCTTCTCATTTTGCTTAACCTACTGTGTTTGGGGTCTCCTTTTCCCAGGCTGCAGGTTCTTAGTTCCAGTTGTTTTTGATGTCTGTCCCCAGTGGCTAGGGTTGGTTCAGTAGGTTGTGTAGGCTTCCTGGTGTAGGGGACTAGTGCCTGTGTTCTGGTGGATGAGGCTGGGTCTTGTCATTCTGGTGGACAGGTCCACATCTTGTGGTGTGTTTTGGGGTGTCTGTGGCCTTTTTATTATTTTAGGCAGCTTCTCTGCTAATGGATGGGATTCTGTTCCTGTCTTGCTAATTGTTTGGCATAGGGTGTCCAGCGCTGTAGCTTGGTGGTTGTTTTGTTAAGCTGCATCTTGGCGTTGAGATGAAGATCTCTGTGAGATTTTCACTGTTTGATATTTCTTGGAGCTGGGAGGTCTCTTGTGGACCAGTGTCCTGAACTTGGCTCTTCCACCTCAGTGGCAGAGCCCTGACGCCTGGCTAGAGCACCAAGAGCCTGTCATCTGCACAGCTCAGACTGGCACAAGGTGGCCATCCCTGGTTTCACATCAACATGATCTCAGGCACAAACCTCCTTGTTTTTCCATTTTGTCTTTAAGTTACTTCTTGAAGCAACTTGGGATAGCTTGTTTTCCTTAGAAAACACTCACCTTTTGATATTCCCCATTCCCTGTTCGCCCTATGATTTCCTTTTCTGTGCAAAAGATTTTAAGTTTCATTAGGTTCCAGTTTTTTATTTTTGTTTTTATTATCATTACTCTAAGAGGTGTGTCCATAAAGATATTGCTGTGATTTATATCAAAGTGTGTTCTGCCTATGTTTTCTTCTAAGAGTTTTATAATGTCTGGTCTTATATTTATGTCTTTAATCCATTTTGAGTTTATTTTTGTATATGGTATTAGGGAGTATTCTAGTTTCATTCTTTTACATATAGCTGTCCAGTTTTCCCAGAACCACTTACTGAAGATACTGTCTTTTCTCCATTGTATATCATAGCCTCCTTTGTCATAGATTAGTTGACCATAGGTTTATCTTTGGGCTCTCAATCCTGTTCCATTGATCTGTATTTCTCTTTTTGTGCCATTACAATATTGTATTCTTTACTGTAGCTTTTTAGTATAGTCTGAAGTCAGGGATTCTGATTCCTCAGTCTACACTCTTTTTCTTTTCTCTCAAGATTTCTTTGGCTGTTCTGGGTCTTTTGTGTCTGCATACAAATTTAAAATTTTTTTTGTCTCATTCTGAGAAAAATGTCATTGGTATTTAATAGGGATTGTATTGAATCTGTAGATTTTTGGGGGTAGTAGTGTCATTTTCACAATATTAACTCTGCCAATCTAAGACCATGGTATACACCTCTATCTCTTTTTGTCATATTTGATTTCTCTGATCAATGTCTTATAGTTTTCTCAGTACAGGTCCTTTACCTTGTTAGGTAGGTTTGTTCCAAGGTATTTTATTTGTTTCATTACAATGGTGAAGGTGTTTGTTTCCTTAATTTCTTTTTCTGATCATTTGTTGTTAGTGTATTGGAATGCAAGAGATTTCTATGCATTAATTTTGTATCCTGTTAATTTTCCAAATTCATTGATTAGCTCTACTAGATTTCTGGTGGCATCTTTAGGATTTTCTATGTATAGTATCATGTCATCTGCAAACAATGACAGTTTTACTTCTTCTTTTCCAGTTTGGATTCGTTTTATTTATTTTCCTTCTCTGAGTGCCATAGCAATACTTCCAAAGATATGTTGAGTAATAATGGCGAGAGTGGACATCCTTGTCTTGTCCCTGATCTTAGAGTAAATGTTTTCAGTTTTTCACCATTGAGAATGATGTTTGCTGTGGGTTTGTCATATGTGGCCTTTATTATATTGAGGTAAGTTGCCTCTCTGCCCACATTCTGGAGAACTTTTTATTATAAATGGTGTTGAATTTTGTCAAAAGATTTTTCTGCATCTATTGAGATCCTCATATGGTTTTTATTCTTCAATTTGTTAATATGGTGTACCACATTGATTGATTTGCGTATATTGAATAATCCTTGTATCCCTGGGATTAATCCTACTTGATCGTGTTGTATGATCCTTTTAATGTGTTGTTAGATTCTATTTGCTAGTATTTTGTTGAGGGTTTTTGCATCTGTATTCATCAGTGATATTGGTCTGTAATTTTCTTTTTTTTGTAATATCTTTGCCTGGGTTTGGTATTAAGGTGGTGGTGGCCTCGTAGAGTAAGTGTTGGAGTTTTCCTTCCTGTGGAATATTTGGAAGAGTT